>NW_023396466.1:68245-113321 GCF_011125445.2 Fundulus heteroclitus
AACAGAAAACTTTTTGACCAATCTGTCTGCATAATTTGATTAAACTGACTTTGTAAAGTGCCTTGAGATGATGTGTGTTGTGACTTGCAATAATTCTGGTCAGAACAGGAACAGATATAACATCAGTTATCTAAATGGCACTGAACTTTACTCTTTTTTTATTACAATTTTTGTCACAAATGGCCAAACTCTTTTGTTAACTATAGAGACACAGACTTTGCCTAACAGTCCATTCAATTTTCTGAACAGACTGCCTGTTTAATAACACTCCAAGCTACATCATCATTCAAATCTGCATTTTAGGATCTTATATTTGAGCTGTAGGCTTTACTATTATTACTTGCCTGAAAATTAAGTACTGCACTAATACCTGAATTCTGTGTTTTATACATAATGTCATCATTCTTCAGCAACGTTTAGCTGCAATCTCACCTGCTTTCTGCTTGTTTTCTTTCTTTCAGGCTTTTTTAACATATTGCTTGGATTTAATTAAACATTTTCATAGAGCTTTTTATGAGCTTTCTGAGTTGAAGATACATCCTTGCACTGCAACAGTAGTAAATACTGAGTCAGTATAGCCCTGTATATTATATTCCTGATGCTTTTATTTGCAGACATACATGGAGCGGTCAGGGTAAAGACTTAAAATCTAAACATTTGTTGCAAAACACAAAGACATACACACTTTCTTTAATAAAAGTCAAACTATAATAACAATATATAGTGAGATATCATTGTTACACTGCACATATTACGCTCAAAACCAACACACAAAGAGTTTGTGTAATTGAACATGTTGCCGATCCCAGAAGCACTATGTCTACGCTCCCAAGCCAGGTGCAAAAGAATAAACAGTCCTGTCAGGATAGGATTTCATTACAATTCCACCCCTCAAACCAAACTGCAAGGAGCCTTTTTTTTTCGTCAGCTCTTGTAAACCCATCTTCGTGTTTACTTTCCCCCCTCTGCTTGTACATACGAACATCATCTTCTGGTTTTATACACGTTTTGTTCATGTGATTGTTCACTTACTGTTACTGTTGCAAACATTTAATCAGTAAATGAACCAGAAGATTTTATGGTGCCTGTGGGCATCCTCTGCCCAGACACAAACAGTCAGTGTTACCCGTATTTAATAATTGTTCAAATGGAGCGGTTTTAGATACATAAAGAACTAACTCAACAGATGTGCATTTGCTCTGGTGGTGTCCTAATGTTTTCAAATATGAGCACATGTCCAGTTAGTTCCTTCTTACCCTAAGGGATCACAACAGACCCCAAACTGTTTAGGTAGCAGGAGGAAGGAAAGCATTAGAACTGCTGCACTGTGCGGGCATAGGTCAAAACAGGAAGCAGTGTAACATGGATTGTAGGATCTCCATTGGTAATTGCTCTGTCCCTCCTGACCCCAACTCTTTTTAGTATTGTGTTTCAGTGCTTTTCTACTATTCATTGTTCTGGTTTTGTTTGTACTAACTCATGGAAATTCTGTATTGGTTTTAAACATTCGCATTGTTCAAGCTGTTTTCTGGGTAAGTAACATGGCTCCAGCAGTACCTGACACTTCTTCTCTAGTGTTGTGCAAGTTTGCATGTTTTTAAGTTATTTAATGTTTATCAAATAACTCTCGGTCTGTTACGTATTGTCTGGTGAATATCAGCTCAATCAGCTGATATTACGACAATAGTTGAAAGAGTTATTCGAGCACTGGCATTCTTGTAACAGCAAACTCTGCACAAATATCGAATAAATGAGTGACAACTTCTCTTCAAGCTAATTTTTTTTTTACAGAAATAAATCCACATCAAGGGTATACAATTATATAATGTAGTTTACCTGAATTAGCAATATATTTCAATCAACAACTCTTCTTTACTGGGCTGGTGAAACCTAACTAAAACTACTAAGCAAAACTAATATTAAAGGAACTCAGGAACTATGTACACACAAAAGAACTAAAAGACAAATTAAAATAGTTGAAATCCATCACCATGTTCAGAATGTCTCAAATCAAAATAAAATTGTAGACCCATGTAATCCTGATCATATCTACTGAGTTATTTTGCAACACTTTAAAGTTATTGGGTGTTCATAAATGGTAAATGCACTTAACTTTTCCAGTCATAGGGAGAACACTATAGCCACATTCACCCAATCGCACATACATGCACAGAACGATAGACAACTTGGGTTCAAGTGCCTTGCCCAAGGGCACATCAATATGTGACAGAGGGAAGCTGAAATTGAACTCATAACCTTCCAATTGCAAGACTATGCATTGAGCTACAGTCTTCCCATAGTTTTGACTTTAATTAACTATTGGACCAGAGTTTGGTTTTAATAGGTGCATGTTCTCAAATTACTTTGATTGGTTTCCCAGATGAATACTTCCAATCAGGACATGCCTTATTTAAAGGTATATGAAAAATTAGATATGCTTCATTACAAAAGGATGTGTAGTTTTTAAACCTCTTTTCCACTTGAGTCATGTTGAGTCTAGAGCCAGTTTAGCTCAATTCTCTAACATGGAAACCATTTTACTAATCTAATAGTCAATGAATTCAACCACTTCATCGGCTCTATACAACAGAAAATGATTAACATCCTGGAACTCGGGGTCAAGTGGGAAGACTATGCAGGAAATATCTCTTTTTCTCACTACCGGTGCAGGCAGTCGGTGTGTGTGTGTTTGCTGTATAGCTAAAAAAGCAGAGCGTGACTCACAGACCAGGGGGAACTTTGATCAAATCAGTCTAGAAATGGGGTCTGTCTAAACCAAAAGCAGATGAGAGAGATCAGCTTACATTGGCTGAGACTTGAATTGCAGCTCAGACTGTGTTTTCACGTGTGTATCTCTGTAAATGCTCTGCACACAAGTTATTGCCGTTTTTGGTGGAAAAATGTAACCTGCATGGATTTTCTGTCTCTTGAAGTTAAATTAAAAGGAGTCCTTGTGTGATTAGCATAAAATTTTTGGTAAAACAAACACAGTGGAGGCCATTAGAGTTTTAGGAGTATATTGGTTGTACTTAAGCATTGTGTGTAAGTTTTTTCACTTAAAAATGCCTGAGGCTAGGGATAAAACCAACATTTCGGGAGGTGAAATCCCCAAGCCTCCAAATCAGAAATGTCTGGGGTGAACAGCCCTCCATGAAGTTTAATTCAAACCAATTATTGTTTCTAAGTCAACAGTTCAATAAAAATTCAGCCTGGTAGGGAACATCCCCCTGAGATGTTATCTGACCTCCTGGTTGAAAGGTCAACACATACCAAAGAATCCATCAAAGACAGAGAACGAGCTGGAAATAGAAGCAACTGGGGGTAGGGCCTATGTGTAACTCGTGTGAGAGTGTATGTACTACACCCTTCTGTCTGAATTTGTAAAATAATATCTCAGGCTCGGTATTTTTTGTGTAAAATAACATTTGTATTTTTTGATATTTTGGGTAGGGGACAAAGCAGCTGCCTGATATACATCAGAATCCACTGAACCCAGACTAGCAAAGCAAGCAGGCGGCCAACCTAACTACACAAAACAGATGTGTGCAATCACACAATAAATGCAATCAAACAACTGCGTAATTGCTCTTGATTTATTTAACTCAACCAAACTACAATGAAAACTCATAAAAACATTAAAATGGGTGAAAATAACTAATTAAAATACACAGCCACTGGCATGATTCCCAAATATCGTAAAAAATAAGCTAAAACTACTGAGATGCACCAAAAAGTGGTCTGGCCCATGAACAATACCACTGAGTGTCTCACACATTGTGCAGACAAAGGAGTGTTATTGAACTGCAGCACAGGCCTAAACCTTATCTCCACTTACCAGGATCATGGCATCATTTTTGTTAAGTTGTAATTTTAGGGATAGTCATTCCCACATAAATGGGTAAAATTAAAAGCCTGAAATAAAAACTGGGTTAAAAATAAATGTTGCTGAAATATCTGAAGAACCTTGAATAAATAAAAGTGTCACAAAATAAAATTCTTTATGAAATAAATTATGTTCAGAATACCAACTGGAGACCCCCAGGTCAAAATGGGAGTCACCTCCCAAGGTGGTGGAGAATGACAGAGCGAAGATCCTGTGGGACTTCCAGATACAAACAACAAAATAGTAATGGCCAACCAACCAGAAATTGTGATCATTGAAAAGCAACAGAGGACAGCCGTTGTGATTGATGTGGCCATCGTGAGTGATGGAAACATCAGGAAAAAAGAACACGAGAAACTGGAGAAATACCAAGGGCTCAGGGAAGAACTAGAAAGAGCCTGGAAAGTGAAGACAATAGTGGTGTCCATCGTTATCGGAGAACTCGGAGCAGTAACTCCCACTCTGGAGAAGTGGCTCCAACAGATACCTGGAGAAACATCAGACATCTCAGTCCAGAAGAGCGCAGTCTTAAGAACAAGTAAGATCCTAAGAAGGACCCTCAAGCTCCCAGGCCTCTGTTAGAGGACCCGAGCTTGGGAAATGGAGAACCATCCACCTGCTCAGGAGTATGAGGGGTGGGTGAGAGAGCTTATATATATATATATATATATATATATATATATATATATATATATATATATATATACATATCATGATACATGTCATCACAAGGCACTTTCAAAAGTGAAATTCAATCACATTATACAGATTGGTCAAAAGGTTTCCTATCTAAGGAAATGGGACAATCGTCTGCATTGTCCATGACTTTGCAGCAATCCCTCATACTGAGCATGCATGAAGCGACAGTGGAAAGGAAAACTCCCCTTTAATGGGAATTCATTAATCTTAAATTTAATAAGTAAGAAAAAAAAATGTAATAAGTAAAAGTAAATAAATCTTGACATAGATAAACAATAAAACTGGTAAAAAAAAAATGAGTAAATCACAATAAATAACAATTTAAGCAAAAGAACAACTTTTTAACATGTGTCATATATTGCATATTTATAGGGACATTTATTTCATGGATTTTATTAATATTTATTATTAATATTATTTATTTGACTTATATGGTAAAGTTGGCAAAGGTTTGATACCAGATTCCTGACCAATCCCTCTGCATTTATCCGGACTTGGGACCGGCACAAAAAGGACACAGTACACTGTGCCTCTTTTGGGCTGCATTCATTTTTTTTTTTAGAAATACACTATTTATGAAGAATGGAATATTTGAGATTTTCTTTAAAAAATCTGTTCTAAAGTCTTTTTTTAGTTCCGTTTTTGACACCCTCAAAGAATTCAACAATTTAGAGATTTATATTTGCTCATTGTGATCTGAACATTGTGTGTCATCATCATTGGAAGTCGATGTTATTTTTGTGTGTTTTTTCTTTCATGCTTCACCATTTTGCTTATTTCAAATCGCCTTGTTTGTCGTGAAACTTTGGAAGCCAAATAATCTGTTGATCCCATTTCTGGTATAGTTATTGTAAGAGGAATCAGAATGATTACTTGAAAGATTAGAGCTCCTAAACCTTTTGAGGCCATGTAGTTAGACATTTTTAACCAGTGTGGTTCTTGTCTTTTCCACAAACCAGAAAGATTTTTTGCAGGGTACAGCCTCCATTCTCCGTCGACTGCCAAGTGAGCTGTTTGTCTATCACTGTTGCATTTTCAGTGTAGTCCATGGGTTTGTTTCCAATTACCGATTCTTGAACTTGCCTTAGTGGTGCAAGCAGTTTTTTCTTTCCTTTTTTACTTGTTGTAGTTGTTTTTACCCCCCTCCCCACACACACCACCCACCCCTTATTCCCCCCCCCCCCCCCCCCCCCCCCCCCAGCGGATCTCAATAGCAGCTTCCACAATATAAATTATTTCAAATGACCTTGTGTGTGGAGAAACTTTGGAGACCATGGAAGCTACTGATTTCTGTTGGTCCAACTTTGATCTTGTGAATGCGCCACATTTCCCATGGACCATGTTTGGTTCAGAACTGGAGATCTTTAATTCCGAAGTCTTTTTTGTCCTTGGCTGCAGCTGGAGTTGTGTGCCTTTTTGGATGCATTGACAGGATTGCATCGGAAACGGATTGCAGTTTGCTGTCTCGAGCTTGATCTAGCATGTCTTGTACGGAGCGCGGCACTGAGCTTAATGAATTTGGGACACATCTGGCCATTTTGTTTTGGAAATAAATATTTTCCATTGTTTGATCTCCAGCTTCTTTGACGCCAGCCAGTGAATCTCATGTTCGACCAATTAATTCTGTTGCTTCTATGGCTGGAGCTCTTTACGCCTTGTTGCTTTGAGGCCGGCATTTTTTGCCCATTTCTAGCCATGTAATCAGACTTTTTTAACCAGTGTGGTTCTTGTCTTTTCCACAAACCAGAAAGGTTCTTGTGCGGGGTACAGCCTCCATCCCCCTGCAACTGCCAAGTGAGCCGTTTGTCTTTCACTGTTGTATTTTCAGTGCAGTCCATGGGTTCGTCTCCAATCACTGGTTCTTGAACTTGCCTTAGTGGTGCAAGCAGTTCACACCTGTGTGTTTTACGCAAAGCCCATAGACCAGTCAAATCCTTGCTGGGAATTGAAGCTAGATTTCCGCGTCGGAGTTTTGCGACCGCTACCTTACTGAACTGGTTTGACGACACCCCAGCAACAGGTTGAAAGGAAACATCAGGCATTTCACATGAACCGGTAGACATTTCAGCCGACTCAGTCATTTCAATATTTTTTCTTTTGGAGGCAAACCTGTCACATTTTCCATTTTTAACTGAAAACAACATACCTGAAAAACCCTCACTTGGAATGGAGAATGAGTCTCCATACTGGAGCGTGAATCCATCTTCCTCCTCGGAAATCATCTTTGGGATTCCTCTGTAGCGAGCAAGGAGCGCATACCTCAGGCTTTTACGCCATGCTCGCAAATCAGTGGGGTTAACACCTCTCATCTTCTGGTCTTTTCTCAAACTGTAGCCACGTGGCTTTTCCGTGCTAGCAGCGTAACAATGCTGTCTTGATAACGCAGACAGTCGTCTCAGCTCTCTTTCCAAAAAGGTGGACGTGTTTTGGAACAATCGAGTGAACTAGTTTTGAAAAACGTGGTCCTTGCGAGAATGAATCAAGCAAAGTGGAGTACTGTGTGCATTTTTGGAACTTATATAGTAGCTGTGATGTCATAAATAGATTTGTCATCACATAGCCTTGATGTCAAGAGGGTATGTGTGACATCATCTCTGTTTGATGTAACCTAGCAACAGGGATAAATTCCACCTCAACCTGAGAAGAACAGCTGCTTAACACACCCCAAAACTGTGCTAATGCTTTAGTGAAAGTGCTAGCCATCAAACGGCTGTCAAGCTATAGGGCAGCTTAATGCAACAGTAACTTCATCGATGCCCAGAGTAAAGAGAGGTTAGGTCACCACAGTTTGTGTGTGATTGATTTAATTACACATTTTCATGCCAGGTTGTTGTTGTTGTTGTTTGTGGTTGAGTAAAAACCTCCAACTTTATAATCTTAATCATGCATTTAGTTGCAATTCTAACCTCAGAGTGAAATTGAATGCACCCTTATTACTACAAATGGGTTGAAGTAACAGTGGCAGTTCATGAACTAAGAATAAGGAACTGGATGAATTCCTCCTTCTCCCGCTCCCGCACCGAATAAAAATGCAGGAGATCATCTTAATATTGGGAAAGGGGGGAAAAAACTTGTAGTAGACCTGCACAAAGCATTTGGAAAAAAGTCTCCCTCTTCTAAGTAGCAAGTAGGGTGAAGAAAACCCCAATTGATTGGAAATGCATAAATGTGGTAGAAGAAGAACAAAATGTTCCAACTGCTTTTAATTTTAATGACCGCCAGAGGTAGTCAGATTGACTCGGGCAGTCAGGCTCACTTATCTATTCTCTCCCTGTCATATCACCTTTTCAGCAGGTGATTTCAAGCAATCCACTCACACAGGTCAAATCTATATTACATGTGCATTTATTAAAATGATCAATCATTCAACCAATAAACCAGCACAGCAAAGATGTATTCTTTCTGCGTGGTCAGTAATGGTCCCTGTCATCTGTACAAGATACATTCTGGTTGCCATAGCAGCGTACAAATGGTTATGGGACATCCAAGGGAGTAGCGTTTTTTCTGTTGTCACTGTGGGGTCAAAATGACTCCCCTTGGTTCGAGGCACGCATAGTCGTGATGCTGATATTTTTCGGTACGTGATTATCCTATAATTGAAGAGATGTTACAGAGAGGCATTAAGATGTCACGGTATTAAGCTCAGGACAAAAGAGGTCAAGAATATGAAAGTGAAATATAAAATATGAAAGTGAAAAAAAGTGTGAAAGATAATTTGAGGCAAATTTGCAAACTTTATTTTCTGTAAGAACTCTTTGGTTTTTTTGTTGTTTTGAAAGTCAAATTTCCTTTAAAGTCAGAACCTCCTTAGACTCGGGGTGATCATGTGTGTGCCGGTCTTTATAGTAAATGTTTATTTTGAAACTATGTAAAATAAAGGTCCAATGTTGCTAAGAAAAGGTTTGTGCAAAAACCTGTGGTGATGTTGAAACATGGCAGATGCTGTATGTAAATTTGTTGTAGGGTGTAACAGGAAGAACAGGGATTGACTAAATAAAGGGATGGGAGGAGGGATTAAAAAAAATAAAAAGTCATGGAATCCAATGTAAACAAGACCACCAGAGGCGTGTGCGATCTAGCCACTAACCATTGTGTGTGCTTGTGTGTTAGACATTTGTGTAGCCAGAGTCCCACTCTTTCTTCCATCAGTAAACAGTGCCCAGGACTGAAAAACATGTTTTTGACTGGTATTTCTGCGGTGAGCATGTGGAGATAAGCACATGCACAAAAATGCAAGCACACACTGTTCTATAAACACACACGGCCACAAAGTGATAGTCCTGCTCTACAAATAAAGCTCCTGAAACTGACGCTTTGCATGGTACTATCTCTCACACCCAAAATCTGCCTGTGTGAAACAGACTGCTGAGGCAAACAGGTTCTCATTTTTGTGGCGCTCCACCCCTGAATGACTCTATGTTTAATTGTCTTTCTGGCTCCAAAAATCTGGCCTTTATGGAGGAGTAGCCGGGGGAGAGACGTTGTTGGACACTGCAAAAGACTTAAAACTAGGGGGGAGGTTTAAATCTTTGGATCAGGTTGTGATACATTGTGATACATGGGGGCGTATCACAAACCTTCAGAAAATGTTAGCTACCCTACAGTGAAGATTGACTGGCGGGATTAAAAAAGAGGATTTAAAATCAGGTCGTTCAACACTTGAACATTAACATACAGCTAAGGCTACAATTGAGTGGTTTAAATCAAATCATATTCATGTGTTAGACAGGCCTAGTCAAAGTCTGTGAGAATCTGTGGCAAAAGCTGAAATTTGAGCTATAGCTACAAACAAAACCAATTTAGCAAAGAGGAATGTATGAAAATATCAGTCTTTAGCTGTGCAAAGCTGGTAGACATACCCCCTAGACTGTTCTGCTGTGTCCAACATTCTTAAATTATTTAAATACTTTCCCAAACTACTCAGCTCAACTGATCTGCCTTAAACACAAGTGAGATTCAGAAAATACAAAGGCTTATGCATGACTTGCCCATAACAATCCTTTTCTGTTAAAATGTCAAAGGTCTAATGTCTATTGCATGTTCCAGATCTGACATTTCAGATGTCTCATAATTGGATTAGGCCCCTTACAGACTGAAAAATCAAACCTTTTGACATTTTCCCATCCTCCAAAGACCTCCTCTCCTCTCATCTCTCTTTCATCCTCTGATTTATTCTTTCTTAACCCCTCCCCCAGTATTCACTGTCTGCAACATGATCTTCTCACACAGGACCTCAACATAAAATGGAGAGGGGGCTTTGTAGCTCCAACAACTACTACACCAGAGACAAACAGTCATATTCAATGGATTGAAATATGTGTTTCAGTTAGACTCGTTTGTCAGATTAAAAGTGCCTTTTCAAAATAAGGATCCTGAAGCAGGTATTCAGCATGCTTTTCATTCGCTCACATTTCTGTAATAAAATGTTTCTTTATTGTTCTGATTTAATTTTCTAATCTTAATGTCAGGTTTTCATTAGCTGTAAGCAGAAAATCATAATAAAAATGAAGGCTTGAAAACATCAGTCTGTGTCAAATTAATCTATGCCTTTCACTTAGTGAATTGACTTTTAGATGACATTCTAATTCATTGGACATGATTGTATATGAACTGCACCGGAAGTTTAATTAAAAATGTGCTTTCTTTTCTACTATAGGTCTACTTTTTAACTTTCTGCTTAGTTCTAGATAGAAATCTGCTGGTTCTGAAGGTAACCAAAATGGTCCACTTTTTGGTTTGGGAACTCTATCTATCCATTTTCCATACTGATGGAATCCTTGCACAACTGCAGAGAGTACATATAATAAAATAATATTTATTATTCTAGATACATACCATCATAGAAACTAAAGATAGCCGCCCCTAAATGTTTCCATCAGCTTGTCATGAGATAGCAAATGACAGGATAAGCAGCTGAGCGGGAAAAGTGATGATTTCAGGGCAGACTAAAAGCCTGTGTAAAGATAAATGAATGAACCAGCTTTTACTCTCCATTTCTACTTATCTGAAACCCTTGGTGTTACTGTACAATTGTTTTTTAAGAGAACAGATTGCTGGATTGAGGCGGATAACTTCACAGAAAAACAAACAAGAGTATAATTGTAACTTCCAAAGACAAAAACAAATATGACATTTTTTTGACAATTGTTTTCAATAAGCTCATTAACATATTTCTATTCCAGTTTAGCCCCACTATTGTATGTATTTCTGCATCATCTCGTTCCTAAAACAGTCAAAAGTATTTTTGAACCATTTAACCCAGCACAACTTTCCAAGCTGATTGGATGAAGAGACACCTAGTGCCAAAGGTAGGTTTTTTCCAATCATGGTACCAAATTAAAATGACGCAAGCAGCTAACACCATAAGAAGCCACAAGTTACGAAAGTCGAGGCGTGCTTATTTGGATGGTGACAATCGTAGATTCTGACAAAACACATGTGATAGCAGCGGCTAGGTGTGTGTCCTCCTGCGCTGCCATGATTATTTTGGATCGCCTGTGGCCTCGACAGCTCTGTCTTTTTTTCACAGCCATATGTGAAAAAAAACTAATGCTGCAACGTGATTGGCCGACCAGTTTTGGGTTAGTCTTGAATGGTTGAGTGGCACAAGATGGATTCTTGTGTGTTTGGGAAAGCACAAATACCGCAAGAATTCAGATTTCAGGAAAAGTTAAAAATGAGACACTCAAGGCCCAGCTTTACATCTTTTTTCTCATCCATATAATCTGATTCTTTACCTGACACATCTTTGTCAGGTTATTTATGGTTAGCAGATGGTGCAGGGCTGCTCTTGTTATATGTTGAAGGTTGAATTTTCTAAGGCTAGCTAAGGATAAAAAAGATGTCTAATAATGGTATTGTATATACTTCAGTTGCAATACAAACATGTAAGTGTAGTGAAACACCCTTACATCATAAATATATAATCATAGCTAGATAATTGATATTGAAACCTTTGTCTGGCTTGGCAAACCATAAATCCCATTAAATGGACAAGCAGAAGGGACACCACATTGTGAAAACATAATTCCTTCCTATTTCATGGTTTTAGCAAAATATCCCACTCAGTTATAAGGTGACTTCTTACTCTTTACAAGCAAAAACTGATCATTTAATCCAAAAAAAAAATTCAATGTATTGTTTGTATACCCCCTTTCAAAGTGCTGCCATGGGCAACTGCCCATATGGCCAATATCATAAACCACCACTGGTTGCGAGGATGTGTCTTTACAAATCTGTAGATTAACATCAAGTTTATTTATGTGAGCAACTCTTAAAGTTGCAAGAGACATGTATGTTTGTCACAGCAAGCTTCATTTTAAAAATATGTTTGACAGAGAGGAAAAGCACTTCAGCAGGGTTTGGTGTGAAACAAAGGCTGAATGTGGTGACAAAAATGTTCATAGTGCACAGCATCACCTGTTTAAAATAGTGTGAGATTTAAAGTTGTACAACAGTATCTCTTCCAGAAAAATGAAAATATGCCAGACTTTACATAAAGAAAATGCTGAACTTTTAAAAAAAAATTTTTTTTTTTACATCTCAAAGAAGCTGCACCAGTTAATCTGTTGTCTTTGGCCCACTCTTACAGCCTCCTCTTCTGCAAACTGTTTGGTAATCCACCTCCAACACAGCTCCTCATTTTCTTGCTTTGTCTGATTTCCTCATTTCCATTTTATAACAGATGTATAGTTATTGGTGACTGTTTGATGAAGCCGTAGGGATCTCAGACATTAAGAAACCTGATCAAATACGTTTTTAACTGTCAACAGGTGTAAACGCGGCGCAAACGCTCAAGCACGCTGCAGACACCTGAATGACGGCAACGCCAAAACACATAAACGCCACAAAAAGATGCTGCAAATGAGAAATGCTGCAATCACAGAAAATAAACAGAAGCAAAATGAAAATCCAGCAATTACCAAAAACAACAGCACGTTTTAAAAAAAGAAGCACAGGACCACTAGGGGGAGCAGGAGAACTCTAGACCAGGGGTCACCAATCTTTTTGACACTGAGAGCTACACTACCAGAACTGGCCTTTGAACAAGAAGAGTCAGAGGTCACCTTAACTTTATGTAAAATAAATACATTTGTCATGCATTGTTATAGATATTGTAATTTTTATATATATATATATATAAATGCAAGTGTGATTAAACAAGAAGAGCAATGGAATAAAATAAAATTTTGTTGGTGGATTGTGATTTTTGGGAACATGCTTGTGGGCACCACATATGATCCTCAAGGGCTACTTGGTGTTGGTGACCCCTGCTCTAGACAAGCTTGCAAATATTAACTATGTAAATATGTTGATGTTCTATAATATTTATAATATGTTCTATGCCACGTGTTTAAAAAAAAATGGCATGACCAAAAACGTATGTTTTCTTTTTTTCCTGCCAACTTTCTTCTGGGTATCAAGTTATTGCCTTTACTGAGGGTCTGGTCCCACTTGACTTAGTGGCTTACAACCGCCCACTCCCACACCCCCCAAATTTTTTACTTGGTGTATTTGGTACCTGCATCACCTTCCCTTGTGCTCCCGTCCATTTTCTGTGATTGCAACATTCTTCTTTTGCAGCATTTTTGCATTGAACTTGGTTTTCGTGTTTGTGTGTTATGGATTTTGCGTCGTTCACGTGTCCGCAGCGTGCTTGGCAGTGCTGTATATTTTTCACCCGTCAGCCACTGTACCAAATACCTGAATAAGTGTTGAGAAAGCAAAAGCATTTGCAGCACATTGCTACAAATTCATCAGTGGCATACGTGGACTGCATAAGGCTGTTGGCACCATTGATGTGGAAGTGCTAATTTTGGGGAGAAAAATGCATCCTTTATTTGTAACATGTTCACCAAAGAACTCTGTTTTTATTTTAGCAGGAATGCAGAATTGTGTTCAGGAGGATTATGTAAAGTCAGTTATTTTCCCCTACTTTATGTCCAGATGGTTCTCCTACTCCTAAATACATGGACATCATGAAAAGGACATTTATACAGAGATGAGCACAGACTGTTACAGTCTAAAAATCAGCAAAATTAGACACCAATTTATCTTGCATTTCTCTTGCAATTAGGCAAGTGCTAGAATTTGTTTGCATTTAACCATCACATTTGTATTTCGATTAGGTAAAATTACCCAGAGGAGATGCTAAATAGGTATAATTGAAAATCCTGCTGTGTTAACCAGAAAATGACATGCTGTTCAGAAATAACAACAGCGCAGGACACAAGATGCAGGATCTCACATTTAAGCCACACCTGCTACAATGTATGAATGTTTGGATCACATCTAATCAGTAATTCCAGCTCTACTCCCACATCCGCAGTCTTCTTCCACTGTGGGAAAAAACCCAGAGTCAGAGACCTCATCATGTGTGCAGGAGATTGTGTTTTGGATTGTTTCAAGTACGTCCTAAATGTTTATTATTGAATTCGTCGAAGGAGAGGCTGCTCACTGACCTCCAGCTCACACAGAGACGCACTGGAACTTGTGTTTATTATTTGATGCAGACAGATTGGCAGTTTAACAGCAGAATACAGGGAACCAGTTTCCGACCAATGTGTAACTTCCACGTCTTTCACACCGACAGCCTGAAGCCATCACAGATCGTGCATCAACATGCTGTTGGTTGTAAGCAGGTGTGGGATAAAACACACACGTGGAACAAAGGAGGAAGCACGTCTTGGGTAACAACTTTTCATGGTTTAGGTTTTTTTCCCCTAAAAGCAATCCTCAAGGCCTGACAGAAAGACAGAAATCACTTTACCCTTCTTTACCTTAAATCAAATGCTTAGTTGTATGTTATCTAGTCTACAAAATAGTGATGATGATGACGATGAAGATGATATTAACTCATTATAAAAGCTACCCGGATGAGCTCTCCATTTACTATAACTCCAAATATAATTGCTTAGTTTGTTTGCCTTTCAAGTTGTATATTCCCTAAAAAAGTGGTTTCAGACAAAATAAAGAATTGTTGTGCTTTCTACACAAATATCTCTGTGTCATCAGCAACAATTTAACGACAGATGTGTTGTCTTGAAAAATGTAACTGGCCTCAGACAGGAACCTCAAAAGAGGAGGGTTTACAGAAAAACAGTTTGTAAGGTAAGACCTAAACAGTTCCAGCACTATGCCTATAATGCCTGGGCAGACACTGTTGTGTTTAATAACTTGGTGCTAAAGAACTGAACAATGGTTTTAGATTGCATATAGGTAACTAAAAGCTGGCTTTAGCATTGTTTCTGTGTGTTCAAAAGTAATCGCATAGCGTTTAAACAAAACACATTACACTAATGCATAATTGATTTTGTTGCATCTTTAGGCAACTAACGACAATTTCCTTTCCTTTAATTTCCATTGATTATGCACATTTCTACGCAGGAAAATGTGTCAATGGTTAATGAAACAAAATTGTAAATTCTATATCAAAAACTAGGCAAACAGTTTCGGCAAACGCTTGAGTAACAATATTTCGTTGGCTTGAAGCACAATTGAAACACAATGATAAATCTTTGGATTTAAAAATTTGGAGTCCTGCTGTAATGCAGTGGTGCATTACAGCAACAGAATGACAGAGACTCCTGAGTCAGGGGAGAATTCAACATAAATCAAGGAACACATTTCTGTTTCTGTTCTGTGAAGGGCTTCACAACCATACTTAAACCTTCTAAAAAGTCTCCTAAAAAGGACCATAGTTTCACAAACACCACACAATGCAATGCTTGAAAATGGAGGTGGAAGTTTTAAAATCACTCTAAAGTTTAAAAGGACTGATGGATCAAGAATTGTTTTTGGAAGCTTTTGTTTTTTCAGCTTTCACAATGTTTTCAATGCAATCAAGCCGAGTTATCCTTACCCCTGGTAGTTTTACACTTCAATTTGTTTTCATTCAACCAAGACATTGTTTCTGATGCTGTAAAAAAAAGAAAGAAAGAAAGAATGGCCACATTAGACAAAGGTTTTATGATTTACATTTTAGTAAAGAAAAGGCGTGTTCAACATTAGTTATACCCTTTGAAAAGAAAAAAACAATAAAAAAAAAGTTATTTCCACTACATAATTACCTTCTTATAATTGCTGAGCAGCTTTGTGGTATTTCAAGGTTTCAATGATTAACTCTTACCCTAACCCTTGATGATGGAAGCCCTCCTTACCATCACCCCAATCTTTAACACCGTCCCACCACCATTTTAAAACCAGACTCTGGCTGGACCACTCCATAATGTTCATATTACTTCTGCTAAAAATAATTAAATGGGTTAAATTAACAGATGGCTTAAATACCTAAATCTGTCGGGGATTATAAATAGCTTTGAACTTAAATACCTTAATAATCTTTCTCTCTAAATAATGAATGACACTTGCAGCTGATCTTTTTTATCCCTGGTATCCATTCTTCCAACAGTTTCATTCATCTTTTAGATGTTTTCCAAACACATCATCATCATTTGCAGAAAAGTACTTACATATTTGTCTACATAACAGAAGGACTAACAAGTTCAGATCATTAAATGTGAAAGCAGGACCCGTCAACAAAAAATATCTTTATTTACTCACATTTTTAATCATATTTGCCCTTTAGATGATATTATATCCTATGATATCATCATACTTGAACAATTTCTGACCAGACTCAGGTGCAGCACAGGGCAGCTCTCTTTAAAGTGTAGATTTATGGGATGCATTGTGGCAGATCCCTCAGTCCTCCTGCTGCCACGGCAACACCATTTGGAAAACAGTGATTCAGAGAGGCCCCAAGGATGGTCCAGCCTTTTCAGCACGCAGCAGCCAACAGCCACATTTAAAACCAGTATAATGTTATGCTATGAAGAGCTTGAGGGTTGTGAAATATAGAAAATTAATTGTTTATGCATAGTAGACTAAGCTCATTGATGTTGTATTGAAGTTTTATGATAATTATGACACATTTATCCCCTTGGGCTTCGTAATGGGTTCCTTAAGTGAAGGAGTTCAACTATCTTTGGCTCTTGTCCATAAGAGGTGAAGAAAATAATAAGAGATAAAAACTGACAGAGACATCGGCAGGATATCAGAATCAGAATCAAGTTTAATCGGTAAGTAGGTTTGCACTTACAAGGAATTTGACTTGGTGTTGATGGTGCAGACAAAAAATAAAAACACAATAAAATAAAATGTATATATATACAAAAGCTATATACACTCAGTAAACTGTGTGCGTTAAGGATGGATGGATGGATGGATGGATGGATGGATGGATGGATGGATGGATGGATGGATGGATGGATGGATGGATGGATGGATGGATGGATGGATGGATGGATGGATGGATGGATGGATGGAAGCACCCCCAATAGACAGCCTCCTTCACTGTTGCAGATCAAGCCAGCACAGCTTGGATTTGAAAAGGTACATTTGAAGAATCCTAATTCAGAAAGATTACAAAGACCAAACGAAAACCTTTGAGTTGTAAAATAAGTAAAGCAACTCATTTCGCAAACACCAAAGATAGTGGCCTACTCCAAACACCTCACGACAGCTTTAAAAGCATACATTATAAGCATCATTCATTTGCACTCAATATTCTTATTCGCCATAAACATACATCACTGGATCTAAAGTGGATTTATGCATAATGCAATCTTGATATGCCTAAATGATGGAGAAAGGTATGGAAGTCATTTTTATCCATCCCCTGCTTATCGTGTATTGTGCGGATTCATTTAAGAACACAGTTCAAAGCAGGGATCCAGATTGTGTTCATTTCATCGCATGTAGATAAATGCTGTTTAAAACCCCGCCGCACAGACGGAGGAGCTTTGAACCTCACAGGGACTGGAGCCTCGTGGGAAAACTGACATCTCCACCGTGACAGGTGCATCCCAGATGTTAAGAGCCTCCGTGGTGAAACGAGGTTTTGGGGGAAAGAAACAGAGCAGAAGGAATTAGAGAAGAAGATCAAACAGTCCTGAGAGATAAAGCAAAAAAGGTGGAGAAAGGATATGAATCAGCAGACGTTAAATTGTTTAGAATGAATTTAAAACAGAACAAAAGAGGAACGTTTCTTCTTTTGGTTACTTATCACAGACATCATGGCACCACCTAGTGTTTGGGGAAAAAAAGCATGTCCCCCTAATTAATAGGAAAAAAAGAGGTACTGTTGCTGCTCAAGTTCTTAAGCTCAACCAAATAGAAAAGTCTGAGATACTGCTTTCACTCGCACGTTCACGGCTTACGGGCTTTACATGAACACACAGACAGGAAACGGATCTAATGCTGTTATGGCGAACAGAGAACCCTCAGACGGGTTTGATAATTTGGCTCCTCTTTCCGTATCACAGGGAGAGTTTCTATTTTTGCCAAAATCCGCTAAAACTTTCCAATCAGTGATTTCACGGAAGCTTTATTTTTGTCCGCTTTCTTTTTATTTAAAAACAGACTGATGCGGTTTCTTTAACAGTTAGCCAAGGCTGTAGATCTTGGTCTCAGCCCTCCTCAAGTGATCCAAATGCATGAAGCGGACCAAAAGGCTGTGCATTGTGGGTAAACGCAACCAAAACTAATGCGCACGCTGGAAGATAGCTTAGAGAAATGTCTCTCCGTTAGATGTAGGGTGAGGATGAGGAAAAGCACTGATAAAAACATATCTCATCTACTGACAAGGGTTCACAAGAACACTGAATTGTTTTTGAACAAATTAGCAGGAAAAAGGAGCCTGTCTGATTGACCCGTTAAAACTTAAGATCCAAACAACAGATAAAAAACATGTATTACCATTAGAGTAGCGGCAATTCAAGAAAGGGACAAATTTCCATGAAATGAAGAATTAAGAGGTATTATAGGCACTCTCAACACCAAAACCAGCTGGGAGTGTATTGTGTCATTCAATAGGTCCGGTTCATTTGATAAACTACTTTGTAAAGCGATGTCGGACCGGCAGAACACGCAAACCAAATTAAAGCTGAGTACGTGTTTGTACCGGGCCTGCCTTACTATTAGGTGTGATGACAACTTTTCAGTGGGCTAGTTAGCGAATGACACTTTAGTACTCTTAATACAGTGCTCACTCTGCCGCAGTAGAACAAAACATATGACACATCCAAAACCAGTCAAAGTAACAAGTAACAATCATCATTTCATATTTATTGAAAGCTTACCATGAAACAAAACAGCTTTTTATCCTGTCGATATTGATATAGATGTCTTTCCTTGAATGTTGGAAGTTAAAAAGCATTGGAAAGGGGACCAGCACCGTTACCATGGGCAACTGATTATGTTATTAAAGGAGGAGAAAAGATACATAAATATGTATAAATGTTTAGATATGCATGTGTAAGTACAGGAAGGAGGATATCAGCAAAGACTTTTGAGAACAGCTTTATCTGCTTTTTACAATGACGTCACTAATGTTCATCTCCTCTTTCCTCTCTTACGGTCAGTAAAACATTCTTACATAAACACATACACAAATGCTTTATCTGCTCCCCACAGTGGCCCAGCCTATCTCACAATCCCCCGGGGCTCTAACCTGTGATCCAGTGGAACTGTACCCTGAGTAACACTGTTTTCACAAGCGCTCCCACCCCTTCAGTCCGCAAACACAGAACATATGTACCACATTAGATACCCATTAGCTCACACATCCACATAAGCAAAAAGCGTGCGCCTCGCAATTAAACCCGAAAAGGAAAGATACATAAACACACATGAAACTGTTGGCGCTCATGTATATTGGGGGAAATCTAGTTTAGGCAGCTGTCCAGCATGCACACAGTTCTGCATTCAAACGTCGGGTCATTGTGGAGCATCAAGCGTTTTCTCTGTCATTTTTTTAAGGCAAACGTCAGCTCGATCCACAGGTGCAGATGATGAAAAATGGGCGTCTACATACTATTGGTCACTATTACGGAAACTTCCAATGTGAATCAGCTCCAACCTTGTCTTATCATGCCGTACTCCGTCAAGGAGAGACAAAACAACGCTGGGCCGTTTAAATAAACAGAATGGGAAATAACTGCATATCCTTGAGGTTGTTTTTTTTTCTGGCTTGGCAGACCATAAATCCCAATAAATGGACATGCAGAAGGGAAGTGAGAAGATACATCATTTATTTTAATTTCCACAAGTCCAGCGCAACACATTATATCACACTGGGCAGAATGTAAACTTTCACATAAACAAAGAGATGATAATTTTTTTTATGTGAAAAACTTTGCATATTTTGTGGATCCAACTATATGTGAACTAGATTAAAATATAGACACTTCACATAATTTTTTTAATGATGCCATCACCTCAGAGTAACTTCACTATGGCCAGGTCAAGGCTTTGAGGTGATATCTTTACCACCCCCCCCTGACTGGTAATGTCAGCGAAAATGGGTCTTAAGCAGAGATTTCCGACTAAACATTCTTTTGAGGGCAGATTATATATATATATATATATATATATATATATATATAGTAATAGTAATATCATCTTTATTGTCATTGAAACATACATTACAACGAAATTTGTTCTCTGCATTTAACCCATCACCATTGGGGAGCAGTGGGCTGCCATGTGCGGCACCCGGGGAACAATCTGAGGTTAAGGGTCTTGCTCAGTGACCCAGAGTGCCGGCGCTGGGGATCGAACCGGGTACTTGCATCCTTCTCTGAGGACAAGCGCGCTGCTCTAACCACTAGGCCACGACCCCCTTATATATATATATATATATATATATATATATATATATATATATATATATATATATATATATATATACATATACATATACATATATATATACATATACATATATATATACATATACATATATATACATATATATATATATATATATATATATATATATATATATATATATATATATATATATATATACTGTAGATATGCAATTTTTTAGTTTTACAATGCCATTGAAGGACGCCTTGTCAGAGCTTCCCCTGCCAACCCCAACCCCTGTATATAAACATAGTTTCTTCCCATAACTGCCCATATGGTCGATATCAAAAACCATGTAAGCAATGTTTGTCACAGCAAACTTAATTTTAAAATATGTTTGAGAGAGAGAGAAAGAAAATACCAAAACAGAAGCCCCAGTACAACTTGCATATGCCTTCATGGACAAGACAAACAGTTTCTGAAGAAACGTTTAATGATCAGAAGAGACAAAGATTGAGCTATCTGGCCAAAATATGTGCTTGGAGGTGTCAGTGTCTGACTTCAAAACCAAAGAACACCGCACTAATGCCATCAATGGTGAAGAAGTGCAAATCGTCAAGAACTACAAATGCTTGGGAACTGTGTTTGACGACAAATTAAAATTGGACGTACACACAGAAATTATCACATAAAAAGGACAGCAGTGGGTATACCCGCTGCGCAGATTGCATTCCTTTGGTCTTATCGAGAAGATTCTTAGCGGGTTTGTTAAAGTGTGCTCCAGAATTATCAGTGTTCGCCAAAAAGATCTGGCCTCACTCTGGGAGAGTCGGGTCACTAAGAAAACTGGCCAGATCAGATCATAGACTTGCATTAGAGGCATGTCTTATCAACATGCTTTAGTATAATGCCCTCGGGTTGGCGTTATAACATGCCTATGATCAAAACTAATCATTATTCTGCAATAAGATTCTTAAATCTGAATTACGTGCCTTACTTGTATTTCTGACCATTGTGTGTGAAAGGTTGTAGCACATAGCTCTCTGTTTTTCTGTGTATGTCTGCCCGGGTCGCTACAATGAATTGCCCTTCACGGGATTAATAAAGTTTTTCTGATTCTAATTGTCAAGCATGGTGGTGGTAGGGGCATTATGCTGGGGCATTGCTCAAAGGGGAATAAAGGACACAGTTGGGACACTGACACAACAACAGAACAAAGACCAAAAACACACATAACTGGTTTTGGAATAAATAAACAGGCTGATATTCAGGTTGTGATATCGCCTTTGCTATGCACTGACCTGACTCTAATCAAAATGTTACAGAAAAAAAGTTTGATCTGTGACTAAACTGAAACGGATTTAAATTAACTCCATAACAGAAATGTTTTAATTAATTCATCTTAGTCCATATTTTGTTTTTCTTGCATGTACATTGTTTTTCCTAAAATCTCTTTGTAGAATCATTCTAAACAAAACAAAAGTGAAAGAAAATACTATGCGGTGTGTGTGTGTGTGTGTTTTTTTTTAAACCACGCTTATGAGAAGTTACCCCCATCTGGTTTGAATAATGATCTGTCCGACCCACCAGCTTTTCTTTATGCTTCTGCTGCAGTCAGCCTCCAGATGTTGGACTCCAGCTTTGAACATTCCAGCTACTAAGTCTACTACCTGCTCTGACAAATACACACACACACATTTTGGGTCGCATACACACAAAACACACAGAGGGTAGTTCAAAGCTGTGCCAGAGGGGAGCGTATGGCCAGAAACAATACGCAGCAGCAGGAGGTTACAGTCTGGATCAGACCCGATTCATCCGAGACAACCAGTCAGAAACACAAGCTTGATTGTTAACCAGTCTAAGTAGAAATTAGTAAAGGGGTACTTGTATTGTACTGTCAAAATAAATATACGTATATCAGAAAAAAATAATAAAATGCTTCACCTTAGGTCAATGCTTTGAGGAAAATAGTTTAAGAATCCTTAAGATGTAGCATTTAGCTTTCCAGAACCCTAAAAGAACCCCATAGATGAGCCAAATCTAAATGTTTTGCCCATGAAATCATTGGCTAGACTCTCAACAGACCATCCTCACAGCAGTCAGAGTATGACTAATACATAAAGTGCATGCTGTGAGGCCCTTTCTCAAATGAATACGTTATCATGGCCACTTCAATAGAAAGCTCCCCTTCTGGTCTGAATCACACAAAAACAGAAGAGCCCAGTGCTCTGCATTTCTTACAAATGTGACCGTTCAGTGCATCTTAGCTTCTCTTCTGTTGAAGGACTTCCAAATCACAAAGCGGAAAGAAAGACACAAGTTACTTATTGGGCTCTAATATCATTGTTTGGACAGCATTTATTAGGGGACATAATTACCAGGAAGACAAAACAGCAGATCTGGCTTTCATGAAAATTTTGTATAACACCTTGCACAAGTATTCATACTTCTTGAACTTTTTCACATTAATTCATGTTACAACCACAAACGTGTGCTATTGAGACTTTAAAGGGGACATATCATGCAACATCCACATTTTGATGTGTACTCGGGGTCTTTAGGAATGCAGATACATTTTTTTTTTTATGTAGTCTGTCCAGGAGCAGCATGTTGTGTTTGGGTCATATTTCTCAAGCCGTTGTTTTTTTTTTTAACAATTATGTCACAGTACTTGCTGCAGAACAGCTATACAAGGTCCTGGACTTCCGGGTTTACAAATTTCACAAATCTACCATTTTATTTATTTATTGCTGCGATTTTGTTGTCCAAGCTGAAGGATGCCGAAGCTACAAGTAGATATGTCATAAGTGGATAAGTGTATTAACCTACAAAAATGGCCTTACAGGGTAGAGTAGAACTCTCTGGCATAGACATTATAAAAAGTAGACCCCGCATCGAACCACTGTTGCCTATGAGCGCTGATGAGATTTGAGGCCGCCATCTTGAAGCGGTCGACAGCTCTGCTCAGTTTAAGGTGTTTAGCTGGAGCAGTGAACTGTGAAGCTTTTATTCAAGCTAAATATTTAATGGACTTTCAAAGTTTTATTTGGACGCCACTTTATATAAGCTAAATATAATTATATTTTTTTATACATAAAATTACAAATAAAGGCTCACACATATTGTTCATTAATTGAACAGAAAAGATTCACACAAACCCTTTAAAAAACTTAGCAAGGACAACGACAACCAGTATTAGACGGTCGCACACTTTCCAGTAGAACGGAAACGTAACGTGTGCATTTCCAGTATTCTGATTGGACAATCCGAGCTTGGGGTCAGAAAATTTGTGCCCCACCGCTGTCTACTGAGAGCGTGCTGGGCATGCGCACTGCAATTTCAGATGTTCATTATTTAAACAAATGTTGGTGGGCCGGCCCCAATATCAAGGCGCCTCAAAAGGATTTAGCCTACTGAGGTTGTCAGTTTTCTGGCAGACTTAGATATGAAGACACAACTGTTTATAACAGAATTGTATTGGTAAGGGAATCTGTCTTTCTTACAATATTGCTCTTTAAAGAACTATCCTGTTCCACTGATTATTGTGAACATAGAGCTACGCAGCAACATCTGGTGGGGCCAGACCCCACTGGCGCCTAATTCGGACGCCACAGCTCTTCAATAAGAAAGCGTGCGGAGAACATGATTGATAATTGGCAAACTCACCCACCTGAGCTGTGGATCCCTGCAGCCTCTCCAGAGCTACTGTTGGCCTCTTGGCTGCTTCTCCAATTGATGCTCTCCTTTCCTGGCCTTTAGGTGTCGGTACACTTCAGGATATTGTTCTATATCCTAACCCTCCTGTTGTGTTCCTTGGTCTCAATGATGATATTTTGTTCTCTCGTGTACTCCAACAAATCTCTGAGGCATAAGGGGACTTCTAAAGGCAATTGCCTAAAGACATTTCTGGGGGTATCAGAGCAAAGGGGGGTATTACGCAACCCACTCATATCTGTACTTGAAAACCATGTATCAGTATCCTTCCACTCCCCAATTATGCACTATTATGTGGTGGTGTGTGTGTTCAAATTTTAATAAAATACACAGGTTTGAAATTTTGTTGTATCATGAGAAAATATGAAAATGTTGGAGTTATGAAAACTTTGGGGAGGAAATGAATGCACCACCTTTCCCAAAATAATATCACATATAAAGAAGCTACAATCTGTCAAGTGACAAATGGTCACTTATGTAAAAATATTACCATCCATCAAATGGTTTTCACCAATATTCTCATTTCTCTTCCCACCCTTCACACAAACCCAGATAGAAACCTCCCCATCTGCTCGTGTCTCAAAGGGACATAGCACATGAAAGGAGCCCAAAATGCCTCCTTCTGTCCTCAATCAATCCTCTGAATGTTGTCAAAGACAACATGGTTTCATTTTATTCGGATATGGGAATTCATTTGGATCCTATACATTCCCTTAACTTCAACCTGCTAGTCGAAAAGAGCTATAAGAAAACAAAAAAAGTAATATTCCCCTGAATGTTTTACGGTCATTCTCTCACACACTACACATGCAGAAAGACAAGCCTAGTTATCCCCACATAGTTTCAATAAAAGCGCGGTTCACGTGCGCGCTTTGATCTCCTCTGCCTCCGCGTTTCACGCTGTTTCGAGAAACAGATCCTGCGGTTACGGAAGGGCCCTTCCTATGCTTGACCCCATCTCATTGTTGATGTACGCAACTGATGTGTGTAGAAGACTTCTTTCCCTGACTTATAAGATGAGCCTTTTGCCTCAAAACCCTTATCAAATATGGGGCCTTTTCAATCCGGTTCATCTCTCCCACAAATCATCGAGGAATCCAGCAGCTTTGCTGTCTGGAAAAACAAGTTCAGGGTTCTGTGGGATGGTTTTGTAATACCTCAGTCCAATCCTCTATACAATCCCTGTTTCACTTTCCACATGAGCCTTGAAAGAGTTCTTCATATCCCGGGAAAAGATTCTGAACTGCAGTAAGCACAGGAGTTTCTATTATAATGAGCATAAATCCTGTTTTACAGCGTGTCTTCACAGGTAATGGTACGCGTTTCATCCACTAGTATTGTTTGATTTTTAAACCAGTTTTCCTCCAGCATTTATGCCCTGGCACAGGCAAAATTGGGTGTAGTTGAATCTAACACTGAAAATGATGTACAAAGTTAGGACCAGCAAAATGTCCTCGCTTTTTTACAAATGGTCCTCACTCTGACGCCTAAACCGGAGCGCGCACACATACACACAGACGCGGACATAGTTAGACCGCTTGAAACGCATTGTGATGCTTTACCGCCATCTACTGGTGAACTCTGAGAATGTACTAGAAGTTTAGACAGACATTCATACTTTTAGGGCAGGGGTCTGGAACCTGAGGCTTCAGACTCAGCTTTGGCTCTTAAAAACAAAAAATGCAGGGGGGAAAAAATTGGTCAATGTTTCTAAATGTAAAGGTAATTTAACATTGCTCGTTTTAGGATGCATTATTTCTGCAATATATGCATAATATTTCCAGAAAGAAAGAAGCTAATGGTGTATAGAATATTTTAGTAAGGATAAATGACATATCTTTTTGTCAATAACTTGCAAACACAGACTTGCGTTTTCATCATTTTGATGCCATTTACTATAAAAATCAAATGTCCAATTGAAGAAAATGTATTAAACCTAAACATAAAAATACTGTTGGTTAAATAATAAAAACTGTTGATCTTTAGCTTAAAAAAAAAGTAAACAAATTTCCTACAGCATACTATAAAAACAAGCTCTTGTTTCAAAGAGATGTGTCACTTTTGTGGCTCTAAACAAAATTTGTTTAGCTGGACCGAGGACCAAAATGGCTCTGCGGGTTGTAAAGGTAGCTGACCCATTTTAGGGAATGCCCCTCGTATTTACGGAAGCCGAGAGCGGACGTATAAGAATCTTTTCATTCCCGTTTTTTGCTTGATATAATGACATAACTATCTCGTTATCATGAGAATCATTCCATTATCACGAGAAAATGTTCTTTGTTATCTTTAGATAACGATAAAATTAAATTGTTATCCGGAGAAAAATATTGCCAAAAGTATGTGGGACACGTTCGCTCTCAGCTGTCCCTAGTGTTAACATTTTTTTTAAACATAAACTAACGTAAAGAAAGGATAACTTTTGGTTTTTAATTTTAAATGGACAGTTTTTGTCACTTCTTAGTAGTTACCTTCCACTGGCCTACTAGGAAATATTTTTTCTTTAAAAAAAATAACAAAAAAAAAACCTCATAACACAAACAATTGTAACTATGTCCATCCCATGCTTTATGACAAATTCAATTTTGTTTTTGTATAATGCCAACTCAAAATGAAAGTAACCTCAAGTTGCTTTTCATGGCAAACAAGTCTTATTTAGGTACAGATAAATCCAAAATTTGTCCAAAAAAAAAAAAAGATTGCATTGAAATTTCACTTCAGTTTCATGGTAATTTTTTATATCTATGCAATAATGATAAATTACATGTTGCATCTTGGATATCAGTTTTGTAGAACCACACTATACAGAAACGTCCGTTCCAACAAAGGTAAAAAATTAAAATTAAAAAACAAAATGATCAGTTCTGCTTCAATACACCTTGTAGTCTTTGGAAAAACAACAGTTACCAGTGTTGGTGGAAAACAAGTCATTTTTGAAAAGAGCTAAATGCGGAAAGACTATTGTAATAAAATGAATGAAAGCATTTGTCAGTCAAGCAAAGGGACATCTGAATGAACTTTATTTAGCAAAACAATGAAAACAGAGAGTTGCTATTTTCAGGACAGCAGCAAAACATCAGTTGGTATACAGAAAATAGGCATCCAAATATCATTCCTTTCCAGAGGAGGCAAAAAAGGCAATATTTCCCCCTGGAATCAGCAAACATATAGAATACAACAGCATACAGGTTGCCTATTTTCCCCACTTACAGATACAATGTGGTATATAATGAAGGTCTTAACGTACATATGAACCAGTTTTGTTTTTACACACAAAAAGTACCTCTACCAAACCTAAAAGATAATCTTCAACAAACAAGGTCTTTAATATTCAATACATGAAAAAATCCAGAGGAGAAAAAAAAAATCCAGTTCCCATAAGGTTTGAAACAGAACATTGTGCAAATCCTAAAAAAAATTCACTCAGTTTTGCATTGGTAGAGAAGAGGATCTCCTAATAGTTTAGAGCGCTAACAAAAAAAAGCTGCACTCAGGACCATGACCAGTTAGTCCCAATGAGTCTGGTCAAAGATCGTTACTTGAAGGCAAAATGATCACAAACAGAACCAAAAGCAGTCCACTTAACAGCCTCTTTCACAAAACACTTCTCGTAGGGAATCACAAATGTTCGGGCTGGTAGACCTCTGACCTGCAAGACAGTTAAACCCTAATGGTGGATGTTTGTAGCGAACTAGTAAGATGGCCTCGCCACCTGAGCTTGGGCTGTAGAACTGATGGACATTCTACGATATTTCAACACACACTGAACGGATCTACAGATCTCTCGGAACCCGGTTTATAGTTAAACCGCTAGTGTCCAAAGTCACATTGCTCGGATTCAACACACCCCGATCAAACGATTGCTCCGTTAGCAAGCATCTGCAGAGGCAGGGGTTTTTTCTGCAGAGGTAATACACGTGAACCAGTAGTTTAGAAATGTAAAACTTGCCCGCTAAGAATGGGGTTTGGACCCCCGAACTTAGCGGTGGACTTAGGCTTGGTTGGCTTAAGGGTGTGACAGCCTGCACCGGCAGTGTGTCATTCGGTGGGTTTGTTCATGAGCTGTCAAATGTGTGGAAAGAAGCTGACCGCCCTGAAAGGTGCTGTATGAATGGCCAGTCTCGTCTTTGTGACCAGCTGACTAAAGCACTAAACGAAGGGAACTGCCCCATTCAGGAAAACACTTTTGATGCCTTCTGTTCCTCTCTATAGCCAATAACAGATCACAGCGCCCCCCAATAAATGCGCAGCCATTAGGCTATTCTTACGCTTTATCTTTTCATGTCATACTAGTCGATCGGTTGGGATCACAGGCCGTGTCTTTACACACCAAGCTCCGTGATTACGTAACCCAACTTTCAGCATTCACCTGAGCGATGCGTGAGACGTGTGCGACAGCCGGGTTTATGTCACTACCCTCATGCAGGCTTTTCAAACACGTTTAGTGCTTTAAATATATTAAGGTTTTTATGATTTATTTTATGTTTATGATTTTAACCCCCCATTCTGCATTGGGATCTAGCGATTGAACACAAGGCGTAAAAACACTTGGAACGAATGGATGTTGTGAAAGGGGCTTTTGTTTATCCAGTAGGTGATGTGTTGTAACGGCCCAGTATGCCGTGCCACAGTGGCTCGTATGATTTTTGTCCTGGCCAATAAACACACTGAGGAGGACTAAAGACAGCACAGAACACCGGACTTTAGCCACGGTACAAAACCCGAGAAGGGCGACAAATAATGGAGCTCTGGTCAGAACCCAGCGCCTCGGGTCTTGGTTGTAAAAAATCTATAATAGAGCCACATTTTTTGGAAGCATATGCCGTGTTTGTGTTTTATCTTTCAGAACAAGAGTCAGACATTTTAATGCATGGTGCTCTTTATGGACCCAGTGGTACCGTGAGGTGGGTTTAAAGCGTGAACGCTCAGACGGGCCTATTCAGTGACTCCGCGGTTAGCTCAGAGAGAAGCTCGTTTCGTGAAAGAGGCCGATAACCGAAAGGACCAGGAACTAACCAAAATCTACTTTGACACAAATATAGCTGAGCACAAATGTGTTAAAGGAGACACCTCCTCTTTAAATGCCATAACAATAGTCATCCCCGAAAATATAGTGTAAAAAAAAAAAAAAAAAATGAAAGCGACAATTACTTGGATATTGGGAATTTGTATACACGTATATTCTTAAAAGACCCAGAAATTCATTTATATTTGTACAGGCACATGTATGCAATTAGAAAAGAACAAAATAATAGGGCACCGCCAAGTGCTAGAGTGTGCTTGATTAACGTGTACAATTCTGGCGTATACTATTTATTCATTTTACTCCAACCCATTGTAGGTTTAGACTGAGGGCTCGAAGAAAGAAGTACTCAGACTTATTTACAAATATAAAACTGGTGCTTTAAATTAAAAGTCATTTTCTTAAGCTACAACTATGTAGGAGAAAAATAGAGATATATATATACTGGAATGATCAGAAACAAAAGATACAAGACCCAGCAAACAACTTGGGCGTCTTGATGGAAATTAAAAAAAAAGAAAACTGAATGCTTGGGGCTGACTGAAGCCCAGACGAACGTAACAGACCGGCTGCTGTTGAACAAAAACGGAACAGAATACCTTCAAAATGTCAGATTACAATCTGCATGTTTACACACATTTAGGAAATCTGCTTCTGATCAGCTTTTGAGCAGTGACCTGATGATTAAACATCATGTAAACATTTTCCTCGCCCGTTCTACCGGGACTGAGGGAGTTTGCTACAGAAACCGGTTATCTGGATGAACGTTGTTTCGTGTGTGGGTTTGTTTTTTTTTTACTTTTAAGAGGATTTAAAAAAAAAAAAAAAACTAAACTTAGAAAGTACTTTACTTTGAAGTATTGCTTTTACTCTTGCTCGTGCAACTGCAGAACTTTCCTAAGTCTAAAATTAGTCATTCCCACATCTCAGTGGCAGCTACTGGTCTTTTTTGAGCACATGCGGTCCCTAAAGATGAGCGTCTTCAAAACATTTATTTTTTCTATAAGAGCAATGTAAACAACTACAATTCTTTAGGCTACAGTGCTCCCGAGCTATTAATTCTTTTTTTTTTTTTTTATTAGGAGGTAGGGGAAATCTGACATGCTTGGAAATGCAGGGTCTTTAGTAACCAAATGGATGAAGCACCTTGCCAAAACTTTACAGATGCGTTGTCCGTTTTGTCACATTACAACTACAAACCTCAGTGTTTTGGTTTTATTGGGGTTTTATTCGACAGACCAACACAAGGCAGTGCAGAAATGTGCAGTGGAATGGAAAGGATACATGGCTTTTATTATCTTTTACAAAGAAAGATCTCAATAGTGTGACATGTTTTTCAACTGATCCCCAAACACTCTGATAGAGCTATTAAAAAAAAAAAAAAAGAAGAAGGTTTCAGCCTAACGTAGCATTTTGCATAAAACTTTGAACGCACTATCCCCACTGTAAACCACGGCGGTGGCAGGATCATGCCGTTCTCTTCCCCCCCCCCCCATCTTCTTCAGTAGGGTCATGAAACCTAGCAAGCTGGTCTCGTGGTCTGCAGATTTTAATTACGCTCTACTTTGTGTTGGTCCATCCCAAAAAAAAAAAAAAAGCATCCACAAGATAGATTAACACGTGTGGTTGTAATGTAACAAAGAGAGAAAAAGTTCAATTTATCTGCAAAGCACTAACATGTCCTGCTACGGTCTACCGTCATCCATAACAGTGTAGGTGATGTAACAGAATAAAGGACTGCAGCATCATTTCATACAAATCTAGGAGCCACTGTGCAGTCATATCTGAGAGTGCAAACCGCACAAAATGTGTTTTCTACAACTCCAGCAGCCACCGAGCAGCGACCCAATATTCCTTACGTCCCCTAAACTTCATGCAGTTCTTAAAATGTTAGCGTTTCCACCTTTATTTCGCTACCCACCCCCATCTAATCTTCTGCAGCTTGCTTTAGATAGCATTTGCTAACATTTAGTTGTATATTTATAGGCGATCTCACGTTTGTTCCTTCAAAATAATGTCTATATATTTGTCAGCTTGTGAAGGCCTCAAGTGAAAAAGGAAGTTTCATAGCATAGAGGAGAGAACTGCCCCGCCCCAGCCTCCTCTGCTCCAGCCTGTTGGGCTGCTGAGACAGCACAGTTGTCGGCTGGAAAACACTGACCTTGGGACTGGGCTACATGCAGTAGAAAAACCTGCCTGCACATCTGCAGTGCGAGTGCAGAAGAAAAGAAAACTTGGCTCCCTCCATAAACATATAGATGCTAAGGCGTGAGCTGTGTGCGTGTGAATGTTGGGGGTGTGGTAACTGTGTGCATAGGCATAACTCGATGACTTAATGGATTAATGCGGTGTTTATGCAAAGTTGAAAGACGGTGGAGATGCAGTTTCGTCCGAGGGAGCTAAAGTACAGTAGGTGGGTTTCAGAGATACTGAAGTCAGCTAGCTGGTGTGAAAAAAAAAAAAACGAAGCATCCCCAGAGTAATTTTCCACAGTTAGAGGAATGTTGTGATACATTTGAAAGGACTGAGAGGGATGCCACACTGGCCTGAGCCTGAAGTACAGCTGAAGCCGACTGAGTCCAGTTTTCAGAATTTCAGCTGAAATTGGGAGGGGAGGGGGTTGGGGGGGTGAAGGCCAGCAGCTTTGGTGAAGCTTCAAAACCATATAGGACAATAGGAAGCTGAGGTCTCCTGTCATGCTGTCATGGTCTAATTAGTCATGTTCTTAGTGCCGATTACATGCTCCTCATCTACGGCTTTCAACACAGACACCTGAAATGAAAACATAAGAAGAAGTTGCATCATTATGTTATGGCTTTTCTGCTGGCCATTATTTTAATAAGCTGACCAAGAATTACTTGTTCACTCAAGGGGCATCTGCAGTGCCGATCAGAAACGTACCAACAGTCATCTTTGGCATGAACGTCATATTCACTGTGGGCCTTTAAAGATGCAGCTGAACCGTTTGGTTGTAACACACTTTGAGAACCTCGTCCATAAAAGGTTGGATATGGTTGAGATTGGGGCCATTCCAGAAGCTAAATGTTAGGCGGCTTTTCCCCCCCATTTCAAACCTTCAGGAAACTACAATTGCTCAAGCCTCTCATAAAATGAACCACACTGGAATACCTGTTTCACTGTGCATTAAGTTGTCTTTGTTCACACATAAGGCCCACTGGATTATAAGGCGCATTGTCAATTTTTGAGATTTAAGGATTTTAAGTGTGCCTTATAGTCTGAAAAATCCTGGCTGTGTAGCTGGCTAGTGGCTACTGTGCTGCGCTACTCTCTGGAGGGAAGGAGAACTAGAGACGGTGTTGTCCATTTAGCGACTTTCTTTCAAAAAGCGACTTACAACAAGTCTATGGGCTTTTTCTGCGCTAGTGGCGACTTTCCGTGAAAGCACCAGTCCTTCTGGAGTCACTGTATTGAGGCAGCAGCGAGAGCTGCTGACCCCGTTCTTTCTTCCCTCAGCTCTGTCTCACAGGCACACCACAGCTGCTGCTGCCTCGTCCTGAAATCCTCACTTTGGAGGGAGTTAGCGGAAAAGAGAACAGAACCACACCACTCCATTTCCAAATGAATCATGCATGCACAACAGTGCCGGTGATCCCGTCCTGGATTACACAGCAGGTACACTGCAAAAAGGGAACTAAAAGTAAGTAAAATTTTCTTGAAATTGCTGTATTTTTCCTTTATTTGAGCAGCTAAATAAAACTATTCGCCAATGGGATGAGTATATTTACCCCTAAAAAAAGATAATTAGATATCCTGCACTTGAAATAAGATGGAGATTAATTTTTCTTATTTTAAGTGCTAAACTCTTATTCCATTGGCCAATAGTCTTATTTACCTGCTCAAATCAAGGAAAAATACAAAACTTTCAAGAACATTTTACTTATTTTGAGTTCCCTTTTTGCAGTGTAATAAATATGAAACAAATATCGTTTTAAAGTAGTCTTTTCTGCCTCTGAAACTGTTGTGCTAAAATAATTCCCTGAATTGGATTCACACGCAGCTTAAAATCACTTATTCACCTCGTTCACTTTGTGTGCCTCTGACAACTGTCTTTTTGGTAGTTTGTTTTTATGTAGTGTGGATTCAGGGAATGTATTAAAACCCATAAATTCATGAAACTTATTGAATTTCATTTCTGTGTTACCACTCCACCCTTAGATGCATCTTTACAAGCCAAAAGTGAAACTGACACTCAGGCTGATCATGAGTGTGTCAACTTCTGACTGGCATCATATACTCTGCAGATCTTAATGAAGAACGACTGTGTGGAAACAAGCTTGCAGCGTGGGTGTTGGTGCCTGGAAGCGAGGCCACCAGAGGTAGCCTTAATAAACATGTTTATAAATCATGGCCCTTTAACAAAGGTAGATGATTTAGTAGATTCAGCAGTGGTCCAAAATCCATCCCTATCATGACACAGAAGATAGAAACTTACCATAAACTGTTCTCCAGCGCTGAACTTTTTCTCGATTTCTTTGCCCAGCTCACCATCTGGCACTTTGAGGTCCTCCCGCATGTCTCCATTGTCATGCATCAGAGCCAGGAAACCATCTGAGACGTCAATTACCTAAAATTTGCCACCAGGAAAAGCATACAAGGAGCCAGGAAAGCACATACAAGCAGTTAAAAACATGCGGTCAGGGATCATTTAACCCTAAGTTATGGTGATTATATGACCAAACCGGTAACTCTCAATTAGCTCTTATGTAATAAAAAGATATCTGGCAGCACACAACTGAGCCATCTAAGGCTCTTTGGCATTTCAGAGTCAAGTGTTCTCCCAAGATGCGTAGTATTGTAGTTTCTTATTCATAAAGGGGTATGTTTCCACATTCTTCCTGAATTCTCCATCATTGCCAATGCTGGCTGAGCGGATATGTTTTAGGGAAATTCTTAAGAAAAGTGTCTGGCTAAAATTCAGCTCCTACAAATGAATAACTAAAAATGTGCTTATTTGTGTGATTCAGGTTTTGTTTTTGCTCTCAAAAGAGCAAAGTTGGGGCTTTCGGTCAGAACATACTCTGGAGGGGGGCGAACAGAGGCCCATCTGTAATTTTAGAAATATTTTTTAAATCAAATGCCTCCAGCTTATTTATTTAATTATTTATATATTTATAGTATTAGCCTTCATTTTCATTTCAACTGATGCAACTGCATGCACTCTGCACAAACACTTCATAATTGCTGTAACCCTCTCCTACAGTGTAGATTCACCTGATAGTCTTTTCTTGACACATTGGGAACATCCATGTTGTGAGTAGAGGGGCAGATATCCTCATACTTCTTCTGAGTAAAGATGTCAAGTCCAGTAAGATGCACCTGAGAATAAAATGTATCCATTAAGATATGGCTTCCCTGAGAAAAAAAAAAAAAAAAGTTCATTTAGAACCCAGAGAGATTGTAAGAAGGCTTTACCTTGGCATGCCCGTGTTTTCCAGTCTTGGAGGTAGTCATTTCAACTATCTTACAGGGACGTCCTTTCAGCATAACAAAGCCGTTCTTTCTCAGTGCAGAGCACTGCATCGGGAACGTAGCTGAGGCCCCAGCATCTGCGGTGGAGAAGTCGTCATCTGCCATAGTGGGCGGCGGGCTGTTCCGTACACAAAGGAAAAAGGGATTAGTTTGTCTTTTAGGGTGGAAAGTGTTAGGAAAAGCATTTCTGTCTGATTACTTTATTTGTTACGATAAACATTCTTTTAGGGACAAGGTGCACACGTCAATCACGATCTTGCCACTTAAACGCAGGAAGTAAAATGACCCATATCATTGCTGGAGGTAGAGATTTACATTTTCTAGAACAAAAGGAGAAATAATATTCTCCCATTAAGTTCTTCCTTTAGGTGAATCACACAGAAGGACGCCTGTGCAAATTCTCAGTTATCCGGGTCATCGCCACAGCAAACATGCTTAAGTCGGAGGCAAAGTCCGGGTGCCTCTGATTTAACCTCGTTTGCTGATGTAAAAGGAGAATAAACGTGGAAGAACACATGGAAACTGCTCGATTGAGGTTAGATCACTAATGGGCTGTATTTTGTCAGGGAAAACATACATTTGTGATGTTATTTTTCTAATACTGCATTTATGTTCTTGTCTCAGTGAATTTTAAGGTTTCCCCTCTCTCTTTGCTTCTGTTTCCCCCTCACGGCGATGTTGACCAACGCTCTCTGTAAATGGTGGCATCTTTATCTAAAATCCATGCGGGTCACCCAGGCAAAATAAAATTCCAACTTACTCTCCTAATATATATATAATATTAGCATGCAAAGGGGGCATGCATGACACTTGACAAATCTATTAGTCAAAAATAGCCCATATACTATTTGGGATGTCGTTTTTTTATTGCTGTCAACAACATAGCAGGGGCTTACTGTAGAAGCTTTGGTCTTTTTGATTTATCTGCAACTAGATTTAATTTAAAATTACCTGATTTGATTTGTGAACCTATGCTTTATCAGCCAAGGCTAGACGTGATTCCCACCAACAACTGGAAATTATTTTTAATTAATTGCAAAGTTAAAGTGCATCTGTAATGTTTAGGGTAAAAAAACACGCAGAAAGCCTTTTTGTCACAAGACAAAATATTTCCCTTCTCCATCTTTAATGGTGACTATATATCCTGCAGTAATACATGTGAGCTTATGGCTAAAAGGATGTTTGGTCCATTACCAGACATTAGAAAAAGACAAAAAAAGAAAGAGCGTTCATCCAAGATTGTTAAACATTTCCTGGCAACATTTAGTCATTTTCTTTGAAATGACTTTTAGTCACAGCTTTTCAGAGGTTTCAATGTTTTTGAAATCTCTGAAACCTAGTTGTTATAAGGCAAGGGTTTCAAACTAAGTTCTATGATGGGCCACTTTGGCATCATGAAGTCGTTAAAAGGGCCAGTTGCACTTGCACAGATGACACTTTTGATTTAATAATTCCATTCCAGTTCACATAAAAACATAAGAAACTTCACAGCGGCATAAAATTAGCACCCTTAGGTTAAACAGTTTATCTGCAAAAAAAATAAATAAACTGTGGAAAAACTGTCATTTAGTGGCAGGACGCTGTTACTCCATGCCAAGCCAACTTTATTTATAAGCACTTTAAAAACAGCACAGCTGACCAAATTGCAGAACAAAATTGAATCTCATACCTGAAAAACATACAATTAGTTACAATCAACTAGAGTAAAATACAATATAAAACACATAAGATTATTCCAAGTTATTTGAGTAAAACTTAAAATATAACACTTAAAAGATGTAAAAAAAAAATCAATCAAATTAAAAAACATGAATAAAATAAACAAGATGAGCTCTTTCATGATACGTCAAAAGCTAATGAGAAAAGATGGGTTTTCAGAGCAGCTTTAGAAATGGACAGAACGTAACAGCAGCAAGTTCCAAAGCCTTGGAGCCGTTACAGAAAATACTATGTCCCCTCTGAGCTTAGTTCATTTTTTATTTATTTTTTTAAATCAACATTTGCTACAGCATGAACAGTTTTAGCCACTTTATACACTTATAAAAGGATATATGCCTCTACTTTATGACATGTTATGCCTTTTGACGGGTCGGATTCGGCCCGCGGGCCTTAAGTTTGACACGCGTTGTAAGGCTTAACCAGACCACACGATCTTGTCATTTGAAAGTTTTATTTTCCAGCTTACACATTCTAAAGAAGTGCCACTCTTTCGAAGAAAAAAAAAAATCTCCCCAAGGTTCCTGAACGTGCTTCGTTTCACAATCCTAACAAACGTGCACCCTCCCCCACTTTTCCTTCCACTCAACTTTCCATAATTATTCTGGCATGCACCAGTCTTGGTGAGTTTGCTGGGCTGTATTAAGGTCAACTTTCTTTCCTGTAATTGTACGCGTACAACATATTTAAAAAAAAAAAACTTTTAATAATTATCAAATGTCCTTACAAAGCGACTTTAACGTTTAAAATGGGATTTTTCGACATTTAGAGAACAACGCTTATTTAAAGCTCTCCTTTAGGGTGACAGAGATAGGTTTGAGTCAGATGCAATATAAATGTCTTAGGTCTCCCAACTAGGAGGTGTAATGCTTACTGCGTTAGCTTCCAGAAGCTAACGTCGCCACTGTCACGCGTGTTTGTTCCACCAAGATGCTAACTCCACGCCGTTCATTTGAACCGCGCCTAAAAGTGTTAACCATAACAGCGTCCGGCACTTTGCGGTCTTTACTCAGTTGTGCAAACAAAGGCTGAAATTAGCCAAGAGCAGCAAGGCAGGCAGGCAGGCTGCACAGCCAGGACACCCATTAACGACGTGGCAATTTAGACAGGGCAGCTTCAACTAGAAGCTCGTCTCAGGTTTCAGCGTCTCGTTTTCACAGAGTTAGTCCAGCTAGCTGTCGAGCCGGGGAGGGGATACGTTCACTGAAAGCCCGGCTGCTAAAGCTAGCTAAAGCAGCACCCTCTGGTGTTTTCAACCGCTCAGCTAACATTTCATTCGTCCCAAAAATCACTGCCGGAACACCCGTCGTCACCAAGCCCGCCTATTAATATTACAAAAAAGCGAAGCGACACCATCGTCCAGCGTGTTGCTTAACTTACTGTCAGAAAGAATGTTTTTGAAAGTCTTGTGTAGCTTACCTTGTGTGTCGCTTACTGAAAGAGGAGAATCACGTCGCATGCGTGGAGTAGTCTCAGCAGCACGGGAGGGGCGCAGAGCAGAGGGGGTGATAGGTTGAAACCGGGCGGCGCCGGTGGATGGAGGCAACGCTCCTCACTGACAGCGCGCTTGCAAGCTGTAACTTATCTTTTTTCCCCCTCACAATGGTTATACATCAGCAGCGCTTAACATTTAGTTTTCTTTTCACAGGGGCCTAATTGGCTTTTAAAATGTGACTACACAGGTGTGTCTCAATGAATTAAAATCTCATCTAAAAAGTTAATTGAGTTCCGTCACAAGCAAAACTCATTTGCTTGATAACACACACACACAGGGTAATATATTTTATGCATTTATTTTTGGTCGTTTTACAATAGCTTACAGCTTATGAAAACCCACGATTAAGTATGTGTGAAATTTTAAATATGACCTAAAACCAATAACAAGGAAGTACAAAAGTGCTATGCTATAGCCATGTCATGGCCTACATCATTATATGGAAGAATGCTGACTTTACTCTTGCCAGTGACTGACAAGGAGTGTGAAGCAACTATTGCTAAAGAAGCTAAATCAAAGTGGAAAGTTAAGTGGACGAAAAAAGTGTGGTTAAAAAAAGTTGCACAAGCAAGTTATTGTGAAGCAAAGCCCCTTGAAGACTTTGGTGGATATCCGTTATTAATAGCAACCATCAGGCTTGTTGGATGAAACCAACTGTGGAGAGTCACACAGTCCAAGTTGCTTGAGCTTCAGTGTGATATTTCTAAAGGCAGTGGCGATTTGGGGGTGGCATGTGTGTTGTTTCACTCTGTTTTATCAAGCCCAAAGTCAGCCTAACGATATGGGAGGGAATTCTAGAGCACTTCATGCTTCCCTCTGCTGACAAGCTTTATGGAAATGCCAATGTCATTTTCCATCAACCTACGCTGCTAAAAGTACCAATATTGTACCTGCCTTAATGTTTTTTTGTGTTGAATGCCGTTTTTAAATTAGAGTTATGGCGAAGTTTTAACTCTACATTTTCCACAGTTATCAAAATTATGAAAATACATGCTTGAAAAATTAAAAATAGCATCAAATATATTAATACCATAAGCTGATTATTATATTTATAAAACTAGGAATTGACAGCAGCATAAACCAACATAATGCAGTTTATTACAATTACACAGCAATAATTTTTATGTTTTTTTTTCAAACAGAAAGAGAAAGCAAGCGAAAGCTTAATTTTTCAGATGTGTTTTTTATTTAATATCACACAGAAGAAAGATAAAGAAACAAATGCCATAAAGGTAATACTTTTGCAATACAAAATTGTATTTTTCATGACACTTTTGCGTACTACTTTCTTTCAAAGCTTATGTGAGTTACAAAACAATTACAAAGAAATCCTAAAAGTTTAAAGGTGTTTTTTCTTCTTTGTTTAAATATGGATGCATGTTAATTTTTTCCATATATTTTTTTATAAGAGCTAACATTTAAATTCAACATTCAAATATGTGCTCCTTCTGATAATAATAATAATGTGTTTTCCTAAAAAAAGCCCCATCAATATATCATATTTGTTTCTAAATAATTCACCAAGAGTTTTTAAAGCCATAAGCCACACACAGTCATTGAAGTGTAAACTTAGCATGAGTGTAATAAACTTCTTTATTAACCAAGTGCATATGATGCATACTGTAAACCAGGTATCATTCTGTAAAGTACTTTACAATTTAAGAATCAAGTGTGATCACCCAGCTTGCTCATCTTTATCTCCTTAGTTTGGAGAGGGTGGAGCAGCCATTGATCATGCCACTTATTCCCTCTCTTTGTTGCATCCTCGTGTGAGGTGTCCCCTTCTCCGACAAGCGGAAGAACCTCTGGTATTGAAGCCAAAAAGACTTCCACTCCAATTAAATCTTATTATTTATACAATGTTTTTTCTTTTCTTTTCTTTGCTAAAAGTGTTCAAATTAACTGCACCCGAGTCCGGTAACTGGAAGATTTGATCAAATATCTGCTTCTCAAAATAAATTTGCAGCAAAAAAAAGTTTTAGACTCTGCAGGAAATTGTTATTTTATAACATTTTATAGACACATAAGTGCAATTGTTTTACTTGTTGGCATTGCCTTATCTTGTCTTGTAGTTTATACGCTTTTTATACTCTCCCTCATTTAGACCGGCTTTATGGCCAAATGGAGAATACAAGCTGACAACGATTTAACGGCAGGGTGCACAGTTTTCTGTTGCAGTACAGTATTCCTACTCCTTCTGCCACTGTTTTTGCACTTATTTTAAGGACTCAAGTGCATAAATTAGTGAATTTGTGAGTGTTGCTATATTTTGATTCCTTTTGAGGTTTTCAGTTTTAACAAGTTTCATAACCTTTCTCTCACATGTGGTGACTATATGGTTTGTTATCGCTGTAAAACATTTATATTAGTTGACTTTTACTTTGAATACTGCAGTAAAAAAATCATAATTTGATTACATGTAAACATTGTGGCTTTTATAACTGATGTTGTTGTAAAAAGGGACATTTATTTTTATATACATGTACTTTGTCCCTAATAAACAGTACTTCTAGGAAGATGCAGTGCCTTGCAAAAGTTTTCACACCCCTTGAACATTATTCGCATTTTGTCACGTTACAGGAGCAAACTTCTATATATTTTACTAGGATTTTATGTGGTAGAGCAACACAAAGTAGTGCAATACTGTAACGTGAAAGTAAAACGATGCACAATTATCAATACATGTTTAAAAAAGTATTAAAAACCTGAAAAGTCTGATTGGAATTTGTATTTAGGCCTCCTCACTCTGATACCACTAAATAAAAAACAATTAATCAATAAATATCTAATTATAGATTCAGCAGTTTCTGAGAAGGCCTCAGAGGTTCCTTGGAGAAAAAATAAGTGAAGAAATAACATCATGAAGTACAAGGAACACACTAAACAAGTCTGACATAAATACAGGCTAAGAGACAACATTCAGCCCCAATATATTGATTAATTGGGCTGAACAGAAATGCAAGCCACACATTTATTTATTTTATTTTTTTTAAACTATCTTAATATTCTTTTCACGTGACAGTTATGCTCTATTTTGAGATGGTCTATCACACGTTTTGCCAATAAAACCTCAAAGCTTGTTGTTGTGAGATGATGAAATGTTAAAAGGTCAAGAGGTACAGTACGGACACTTTTGCAAGATACTGTAAAGCTGTCACTTCCTTAAGCGTCGCTGGATGTTTTGAGCTGCTGCAGTTCAGCGTTGTCTTTGGGAATCCTCCGTTTCTTTTGGAAGACCGCAGCAATCTCCTCAAACGTCTTGCCCTTGGTCTCAGGAACCCGGAGATAGATAAATATGGTGAAACCAAGAAGCAACACGGCAAACAGAACAAACACGTAACAGTCCAGCCAAGCCTGGAGAGGAATGTCAGAGAAACCAAAATTACTGTCGTTGTTTGATCTTATGACACTAAGAGAGAGATCCACACTAGCTTACAGTCCATTGCATAAGCTGGATTCAACTCCCTACCTGTATGTATGGAAAGGTCATGCCTATGATGAAGTTACTGGTCCAGTTGCAGCAACCTGCCAGGGCGATGGCGGCCGGCCGAGGCCCTTGGCTGAACAGTTCGGCCACTATGAACCAAGGAATGGGACCAGGACCAATCTCAAAGAAACTCACAAAAAGGAAGATGGATACCATGCTGACATAGCTCATCCAGGAGAAGTCATTCTGGAGAGAAAAGAGTAGCTCTTCAATGTTCTAATTTTCTAAGATGCAGAATTTTGGGTTTTCATTATCTGAAAGGCACAATCACCAAACCTGCCAGTAATAAAGACTTGAAATACTCTGCTCAATGAAATTAGAGGAACACTTTGAAAACACATCTCTCACACACATGATCTCAATTGGGGGGGTGGGGGGGGGGGGTCATGATGTATATTTATAGTGATATGGGATGGATAATATGTTAGGAACAAAAGGATGCCATATAGTTTGATGAAAATGAAAATTATCAACAGATAGAGCACTTAATCCAAAGGCACTGAGAAAGTGAAACTGAAAAACTGATGCAGTAGGATTGTCCAATTTGCTCTAATATCATTGCAGCAACTCAAACGGGTAATCAGTGGTTTGTATGGTTGCCAAGTGCTTGTCTGCAGGCCTGATGATGCGAGGGCTTGGTCCTTATGAGATCACGGATGATGTCCCGAGGTACCACCTTCCAGATCCTGAACAGGGCATTAGTGAGCTTCTGGACAGTCTGTGGTGCAATCTGGTGGCGTCGAATGGACCTAAAGATGATGTCCCAGAGATGTTCTGGTGGATTTAGGTCAGTGGAGTGTGGCAGACACTCAATGGTATCGATTCCTTCAGCCTCCAGGAACTGCCTACATACTATTGGCACATGAGACCTTATCATTCACCAGGAGGAACTCAGGACTTACTGCACCAGTGAAGGGCCCTAACAACGAGTCTAAGGATTTAATCCCAATACTTAATGGCAGTCAGCATGCCATCGTTTATCCTGTACACGTCTGTGCGTACCCCCATGGATATTCCTCCCTAGACCAATCAAGCTCAGAAATGTTCCAGGCAGCATAATAGTACCAGCTTCTCCAGACCCTTTCACATCTGTCACATGAGCTCAGAGTGAACCTGCTCTCATCTGTGAAAAGAACAGAACCTGCCACTTCTGCCACATCTGGCGTTCTCTGGCAAATGCCAGTCGGGCTCCCGAGTGTTTGGCAGTGAGCACAGGGCCTACTAAAGGATCTTGGGCCCTCAGGCCTCCTTTATGAAGTGTGTCTCTAAAGGTTTAATCAGAGACATTCACGGCAGTGGCCCACTGGAGGTCACTTTGGGGGGCTCTTGCAGTACTCGCCCCGTTCCTCTTTTCACAAAGGAACAGATACCGGTCCTGCTGATGGGTCAAGGACCTCCGACGGCCCTGTCCAGCTCCCCTAGAGTAACTGCCTGTCTCCTGGAATCTCCTCCATGATCTTGACACCCTGCTGAGGGACACAGCAAACCTTATGTCAATGGCACATATTGATGTGCCATCCTGGTGGAGTTGGATTGCATGTGTAACTTCTATAGGGACCAGTTATCACCTCATAGTACCAGTGGTAACTCTGACCCTAGTCAAATGCAAAATTACTGGTAAGTAGCACACAAAAAAACAGGGAGAAAATATCTGTGGCCTCCACATGCAAAACATTTCCTGTTTTTGAGGTTGTCTCATTGTTGCCCCTCCAGTGCACCTGCTGATCATTTAATCAACACCACTAATGAACAGCCCCCTCTACTACTGAATTGACCTGATCAACACCAGCTGAATTGACTTGATATCAGTGTCTAATTTAAAAAAAACTGCCTTTAATTGTTTGGACAGTATGTGTCACTCTGTATGTAACAAATCTACATCATCTGCCCAAATGAGTCACTTTCTAAAATAAACGACAAAAAAAAAAACAGTTTTGCTGACATTCTAAATTTTTAAGCTGTACTCATATATTAGGCAAGGCAATTTTATTTATAAAGCACTTTTCAGTAACAAGGCGGTTCAAAGCGCTGACAAGACGATTCAAAGTGCTGATTAGTTTGCATCTGTGTCTCATGACCGCCTGCCGACGCCAGTTTTAGCTGAGACGGAAGATCTTACACCTGGCTGAACAAACCTGGAATTTGAGACCCACTGTCATGGCGACGGCGCAGCAGCACATCCCTCCCAGGACCGACCAGAGTCAGCGTACGCCTGCCGGTTCTGTCCACCAGTGCAACCTGGGACAGAGCGGGGCGTATTTAGAGACAGAACAGGAAGATCCCAACACATGTTCCGGTGTTGCGTATATGCAAGTGAATTACTCACAGACACCAGAGTGAAGATTGTGTTGATGACTCCCACTCCTATTGTAGCATAGACTGGCTGACTGACCCCAGCTTGGGCAAAGATGGCTGTAGAGTAGTAGAAGATCTTGGAGAAAAAGCACAAAGGACGAATAGATTATCCAACATGCTAAAGTCGCGGTTTAGTGGTTTGAGTGAGGTTGATAGGAAGAAGTGGTAGAAATGTAGGCATTTCCCTCCCCCGAATACTTTATTACTCACTGCGTTAATGCCGGACAGCTGCTGTGAAAGGTGCATCATGAGGGCAACAATCAGCTGCTGTCTGTATACAGAGGAGAAGATCTAGGACAGAAAGAGGAGACAAAAATTGCATGCATCCATTCATCGGCCACATACATCCCATTCAGTTGCGCGTTAACACAAACAGCAAATCAGTCAACCGCCTGGCAGCAGCTTTAGCATTTAGAGACGTTGACGAGGATTCGCTGAAGTTAAAATGCAGAATCAAAATGTTGAAGGACAACTGTCTCTCAGAGTTACCGAGAACGGTTGAAAAGAGAAAATAGCTAATGAGTGGCCGTTGTGTGGACAAAATTGATGTTTTGATTTCAGAGGACAGAGAAGAGTTAGGAAACGTGTTGGAGATGAAATGCAGGCGACGGTTGCTCGTATAGCCACTTGTTACAACCGATATATGCAAAATGTCATCTGTCTTTGCACAACAGGTCAAACAGCGGCAGAAGACTACGCCGAGCATAGTCTGTCAGCTGAAAACAGGAAACTGAGGCTGCAATTTACACTGGCTGAACAAACTGGATCAAAACAGACTGGAAAAATGACAATCAGTCTCAATGTTAGCAGCAACATTCAGGATGATGGGGTCAGAATTTGGTTTAAACAACATAAAAGCATAGCTCCATCATGATGACAGCAGTTCAGGATGTTGGTGGTGGTGAAATGGTGCTGAGGATATTATCTTTTTTGCCACACTTTGGATCTCCAACAAGCAATTCAGCATCTTTTAAAGATTATTGTTGCCAACCATGTTCATCCACCTATGAACAAAGTGTACCGCTCTTCTGATGGCTACTCCAAGCAAGGTTATGTGGAAATACAGTGTAACGGGAGATTCACATCATGGGGGTGCTGTCGAGAATTTTTTAGCATTTGCAATATCATTATAGTAACATGATTCAAAATCTCAGAGAAAAGTGTCCAACTCCTTGATTAATCTTTGCCAGAATCATTGCAGTTCTGTAAGTGAAAAGGGCTCCAATGTAGTTCTAGAAAGATGTGCCTAATGAAGTAGTCGGAGAGTGCATGTTTTAATTAAATTAAAGATAATGCAATGGGCTGGGCTGGCATCAAAAATCCTACCATGACAGGTCAAACTCCAAAAACCAAAGTTTAATCCCAGACAAGGATGTTATATGTTGTAGGGGATATCAGACAGGTGATTGGGAGGCCCAGCCCAGTCCCAAAGTCCACAAAAGCAAGTGCAACACAGCAGAACTTTGACTGGAGATACAAACTGTGGGCGTGCAAAACACAACTGGCAGTAAAACAAGTTGCATTATGGATTAAAAAAACAATCTGCTGATAATCAACTTGTAA
>NW_023396466.1:113821-150253 GCF_011125445.2 Fundulus heteroclitus
AATTACTCGGCAGGAGTTTTGATTTTTGTCTGCAAATTCACACAACCGCTGAGTGTGCTGAGTGTGTTTTTATCGAGTTTGCAGTCAATTACGCTGATAGAACCTGACAACTTTAGTTAAAAAATAAATAATTAAGTGAGAACTTAATCTCCATAGAGATTGAGAAGCAGAGTAAGTTAAGAGATTTCAAAGGCTGAAGTCTAGCTGACCTACTGCTGTCAACAACTTCATGTTATAGATGATACAGCTGGCCGTCACTGCAAAAAAGGGGACTAAAAAACTTTTTTGCACTTTTAAATAGGAACAACGAATCTCCATCATATTATTTCCAGTGCAGTATATCAAATTATGTTATTTAGGAGTCAAAATACTTATTCCACTTGGCAGATCATCTTATTTACCTACTCAATTTAAGAAAAAACATTTATTTCAAGAACATTTTAGTTCCCTTTTTTGCAGTGCTGTCTTTAGTCCTGTTTCTCTCTTAGACATAGCTATTGGCTAAGCTTCTTCTACAACTTAGTGTATGTGCTCCTCTTAACCTAAATACTGATCCTGAGCTTGCTGGTGAAGATTCTCAGTCATCCAGGTCATGGTCATTCCAAAAAAGTTAAAAAACAAAACAACAGGACTTTTTTCCAAAGTTTGAAGACGTTTCGCTTCCCATCCAGAAAGCTTTCTCAATTCAAAATGTCTGGAGTAGTGTGGAGTTCCAACCTTTATAGTATTGCCCAACAAAAGCCTTGTTATGGCTTGAAATCTTCAGAAGACATGACAAATGAACCGAAACAGGTCCACCCTTTAGTAACAGGGATCCAGCTTCGGCTTAATTTACAGGCCGACAATGACCTTAACAACTCCCTATTACTAAGGGGTGGACCTGTTTCGGTTCAATTTGCATGTTATCTTTTGAATACATGCATGCTACGTATGAGGGGTTGCTGCAAATTCAACAACAAGAAACTGTCCACATGCTCTTTCAGGAGGAGTGAAAGCTGCTTGTCAATGACTCCATGCTATCTGCTGGGTTTCCTTAGGTAGAAAATGTAGAACTAATTTGTCTGGATGATTTTATAGAACTGACGTTGTAATATGCCTTAAGATGACATGTGTTGCGAACTGGAGCTGTACAAATACAAACTATTTGAATTGAATAAAGTTAGAATGTCTTACAGCACCGATACTCTGAGATTCACAGATTTAAAGTTTAAACAGAGCAGACACGTTGCTGCAGCGCATGTGGTTAATCTACAAGACACATCTCACAGGCTTTAATTATTAAATATCGGTGGATTTTTACAAATGTCTTCTGAGTTAACTCAGAGATGAAATAAAATAAAATTCCACCATCTACCTATTTTCATATTTTACAGTGGCAGTCTGTGACTGACAATCTGAGATTGATTTCACTGTTTTTATTCATATCCTGGACTACAAAGTTGATAGAGACGTCTTTTCCCAAATCGCAGCAGCACTGCAGGAGAAGGCCAGGTCAAGTGGAAACCCACACAAAAAAAAAACCAGCCTAGAAAATAAAAAGGTTGTGGGAAGTTCAGTGTCTAACAACAACAACAAAAAAGTTCAGTTAGGCATAGTTGAAACACTTTTCAAAACCTTCGAAAAGAACAGTGACAAACAGACTGTATTGGTTGCTGCAGATTCCTGTCGGTGGAATGTGACCTACTAAATTAGCTGAAAACTGCAAGAAAACACGCTATGCGCTCTCAGAGTTTCCGAGTTATATCAAAAGGTTCGTCAGCAGACACGAGAAGTTTACTGACAATTTTCTTTACAAACTAATAAGAAAGCTCTGCTTGTTTAAAGTAAAGTAGTATCATATTATGGACTGGACAGGCAGCTGGTAAACTGTCTACAAGATGGGACACAGCAGACAGCTCTGTCCGAAGAAGCTTAGGTACTTCAGGGTTTGCAGCATGATGCTGCAGATCTTCTATAAATCTGTTGTGGAGAGTCTCCTCTCCTCTGCAATCATCTGTTGGCAGCATCAGAGCTACTGACTTGGCACACACTAGCCAGGTCTTTATAAAAACTAATATCACTCTCTCCCACATCGTTTTAAAAATTATATCGTACGCACAGGATGGTTTTTAGAAAAGTTTTCATCCACATAAACCCATATAAATTCACCACGACCGTTGTTTTTAAACATGCCAGACACATAGGGGGCAGTGTACCGCAAAGCTAAAACCTACGTCTGCCATTCAGAGTCCTTCAAAATAAGGTTATGTTTAACAGTATTGTGCCCGTGTAAGACAGCTGACGTTCAACCGTGTTTTCTCCTTTGCACATCAATATGTTGGAGCTGCTGGGCTTGTGAAAACAAAAACAAAAAGCCTCTGAACCAGCTGTAATGTTTAGAATGTTCCGTATATGTTTTTACTTTGAACTCTCGATATCAAGGTGAAGACAGGAAATGCTGTATGGAGCCGTGGTAACGTCAGTTGGAAATAAACAACCTGAGATGCCCAAAGTTAGTGAATTTGTCCAGTTTAACATTGATTAGACACATATTGTTAACAGTCAATCACAGCACCAAAGAAGAAATCAGCACCCTTCTGAAAGTGTGCATTTTTTACTCCACTGTATTGCCAAGTCAACAACAAGGGCGTCAGCTCCATAGGATGTCAGCTCTGTGTGATGCGCCTGACCGTAAACCTCTGTCTTGTTATGTACACGTGCAGGCTAAAAAATTAAGTTTTTAGAAATCTCCACTTTGGCCAGAGTTTTAAGAATCATTAGTTTTTAGAGATGTAAAACGGCATTTATGTGTGGATGAAAGGCCTAACTGCATAAAAATGTATCCATTTTGCCAAATATCCAAAGGCAGGCACTGTTCTGGGGACCCTTCTGGAACCTCTGTAGGCGATTGTGCAAAGAAGAAATGCAGAGCATTATGGACAACCTTAAGCATCCTCTTCATCAGATTGTTGTACAACAGCAGAGTGTCTTCAGTCAGAGGCTTCTCCAGATCTGCTGTAACACAGACTGCTACAGGAAATCCTTCCTGCCTGCAGCCATCGGTATCTACAACAACTCGTTAAAGAAACCTTTATGAGTTACACCAGCATCTCATTTCCCTTTGTGATTAATAAAGAATTTTTGAATTGAATTGTGTTCTACTGAATTTGGCCATTGCTAAACAGTCAATGGCCTATGACTCGTACAATTAGTCACAACTGACATTTATTCTACTAAGATTGCATCCTGGAAGTGTTCCTAAAATATGAATGATCATGTTTTTAATATTTTTGAACTCCATGAAATCTTTTTGAATCAAAGCATGAGTTATCTTTAAATAGTGCTTAATGTGTTGAACTCAAAGTGAGAGTGAGCTTTTATTAAACAGAATGACCCCATATCTGAAACCTTGACTGTGCATGCAGCGCCCAGCCTCGCACCTCTTCTCCACTTTTCTCTCTCTGAGTTTAAACAAAGTGGCAGAAACAAATGGTGCAATGTTTTTCTCTAAGTAAGCTTCTGTTGCGATGTCACATCCTCGTTTGCTAAAACAAAATGTGATGAAGTCTTAACAACTTGCAAGATTTTTGTTGCGTTAACTGTATTTGGCCGCTGGCTGGTTTCGTTGCTTCTGTTTAGTTTCCGTTCTCCTTCCTTGTTGACTTATGGGCAGCCTCCATGGTTGGGATCTGCATCTTGTTGAGATGTTTAGGGGAGGTTTGATAGACTGCTATACCTGAGTCCTGCAGTTTGCAGGTTACAATGGGCTGTGTGCGGGTGTCCATGTCACTCTAATGGGTGAATTTAATGCCATCCCAGCTGGCGTGTACTGGTGCTGTTGATAGGTGGCATTTGTGATCTTTAGGTAGGGTTGTGTTTCACTTTGTTTTGTTCGGCTTTTGGGTTGAAAGTCTGACATGTTGGACTGTGATCCTCTATTTGACTGTGGTCCGAAGAGGATGTCGCATCGTGTGATAGCCATGGGTTCAGGGTGGAAGGGGCCGACCCATGCAGCCCATAAATTCACATGCCCATGCATACAGTTACACAGACTGTAAGTACGAGAAAACATATTGCAGCCAACAAAAACAATCAGAAATATGGCAGCTACTTAATAATTAAATTAAAGTTAAAATAATCTGATTAAAATTATTTTTTGGGCTTGGAGCAATAAAACCCTTCTGATAATGGCTGGCCAGCTTTTCGCATGTTCCAGGTGTTATTTTGATAATTTATCTTTGGCGATGAGTCTTTGAGGTTTGTAAGGCCTCCTTAGCATCCACCCAAGCTTTAGTTCCCTCCAAAGATTCTCTATCAGACCAAAGTTTGGACCTAGACTCAGCCACTGCAAAATGTTAATATTATTACAGTCAGAGAAAACAAGATTTAAATAATACATTAAGTCTAAATCTTGGTGTAATATGATGTGGGTTATTGTCCCTTTTATTGAAAGACGTTAATTATGCAACAGGGGGAATATATCACTATCCTGCTTATTGTTGAGCAAATCTACCCTAACATGGTAAAGAAAAACAAGACAAAAGAAAACAAAAAAGATTGAAAAGCTGGCTGCATTGTAAAGCTGAGATTGGACTGAGATGGATGCATTTAAAGCAAAGCTTAAACCAGCTAAGGCTAAACCTTTGACTTATCTGTATAAAACAGCCCCCCACCCACCAACCTTGCCTGGAGCACTGATAGGATGAAAAATTGATAGAACCCCTCAAAGGAAGTGTGTGTGTGTGTGTGGGGGGGGGGGGTCATGTGTGAGCGGCATTCAAGGACAACTGTGTTATCCATCTTGGAACAGTATGAAACAAGCCAGTGTTTTCGGGGAGGGGGTTCTGGAATGCCGGCTTCTGGATGAACTGTGGATGCTACTGTTGTCCTGCCAAGCCAACTGTGATGTTGCAGATTGGATGCGAATCATTGACTCCTTGTTTGCACCAACGTGTCCCTTTTCATTCGGAGTGAGAGATAATGAGCAAATATGACTGTTTAATTGTTTCTGATCTGTGTTGTGGTAAATTGCCAGAGCGACAGGGATTGTTTTGCAGTCTCTGGTGTTTATAAAAGCTGTGTTTAATGTTTTCATTAATGTTATTTAGCCCTAAGGTGTGTTGTGAAGTCTTTTAATCTCTCTTTTAATCTTTTTCCCCTTTACTTACCTCTCTGGCTTTTTGAATTCTGCTTTTTTTGTCCTCTTATCTTTCACAGTTAACATTTTCCGTTATTTATCTATCTCTTCTACAGAATCAGTATCACCTGCAAATGTCGGCCCGGGTGCCTCCATCAATCCTGGGCAGCTTGCTGCTGGCAGTCCTGCAGAGTGGAGATGGGGACAGGGACAGAGGGAACCGAGGAGAAGGCAGGTGGGGAGGAGCCGCTGTGATCTGCCCCGGATGGGATGAAGGCAGCGACGGCTTGCTGACTCACCTGCAGAGCCACAGTGGCCCTGCTTGGCATTTGTGGGACATCATCAACCTGACTCGCATCACAGGCGGCAGAGACAGTAGGGGGGAGGCCAGCGAGCAGAAGAGGGAGGATCAAATGGAAGAAGAGGCTTTGAACATCATCTCTTCCAGCTTCCTGCGCTCCCCCTCGCCAATCTCCTCCGTGCTCCTCATGGGATCTGACCCGGAGTGTCTCTCATCTGTCCTGCGGGCCGCTCAGCGGCTCGCGCCATCACTTCCAGCTCTGCAGTGGATCATGGGATATCCTTTGTCCCCTGACTCACTGCACACTCTGGGAGGTCCCCTTGGACTGTTGGCCTATGGGGAGGTTGGACGCAAACCGATAAGCTTCTACATACGGGATGCTTTACAGCTGATTGGTCGTGCGGTCACCGCTGCCACCTTGGTAAAGCCGGAGTTAGCTCTGGTTCAGAACTTGGTCAACTGCTACGACAAACCAAACAGGCATGAACTACCATCTTCTGGCCAGTATCTTTCCAGGTATGAATAAGCATACACACATGACTGCACATACTGTTCCTATCTATAGTATCCATAGTTTGATTCTTTTTATTATTATTTATTTACATTTTTTTTACATTTTGTCACTTTAAAATCGCAAACCCTAAATGTACACTGTTATAAGTGTGGTATGCATTTAGCATCCATCTGGGTCAGTTCACACCTGAACCACCTTTCACTGCAATTACAACTGCAGCTCTTTTGATGCATGCCTGATTCCGCTGATGTCTTCTTTACACAACAGCATGGGCTGAAAAAAAGTGAACAGGAATCTGTAATTCATAGATTCTAAGTCGGATTTAAGTATTGTCTTTGACTGGGCCATTTTCACACAGTGAGTGTGCTTTAATCCAGACTATTGCATTCTAGCTCTGATTTTATGTTTAGGGTCATGTTCCTGCTCAGAAGTTAACCAACATCCCAGTCTCCAAGTACTCCATCCATCTTATGATCAACTCTGATCAGTTTCCACGTTCATAATGAAGGAAAGAATCCCGACAGCATGAAGCCGCCACCACAACCTGGATGGATTAAGCAGTACTGTGCAACATTTTCAAAACTGAAGATGCGTTGTAACTCGAACTTGATTTAAATGTCTCAGCAACTTTCTCGCTGACCTGTCTGCTGTGTTCCTTCTTCATAATGCTGCTTGTTCAATACAATTCACAGGCAAACCTCTTTCAGAGTAGGAAAGGGGGCTAAATGCGTCTGACACATTTTATTTTCCAAATAATTTTGAAAACCATGTAGCCTCATCCTTCCACTATACAATTAGATGCTACTGCCTCACTAAACACCAAAAATACAGTAAAGTTTGTAGCTGCAATGTGAAATGGTTCAGAGGATGGAAGCACTACACCTGATACTAATTAAAAACTCACTTGGTGTGAAAATACCACAAGATAAAGGCTCGTAAGCTTACAAGTATCCTTTTTAATAAGGCACTTGTTTATTATTCACCACGTCCTTCTTAAATTTACACAAGTGACATGATTCAGACCTACAATGTGATATTGCTGTGATAGATGGAATCTGTATGCAGATACTCTAGCATGCCATATTTTATTAGCTTTAAAGCAAAATGAATATGGTAATTAGTGGGGGCACCAGGGTTGCAGATGTGTTTTTTTTATAATAGTGATTTTAGGCCTGTACTTTGAAAGTTGTAACTAGTTGAGACATCTGTTCACAGTCAAAAAATGGCTTTTAAGCCCAGTGCTCAATTGCCTTATGCCAGGTTCACATAGCAGGATAATTAACTCCAGTTTTTGGCCCCGATCTTCCCCTTCCGACAATCTTAAGGACGCCCTGATTATCGGGATGGCGCTTAAGATTGTCTTATGAGATATTACTGCCTCGTGTGGTTTTTTAAGAGTGATCTAGTCTATTTGGAAGGATGTTGGGACTTCAAATCGGGGATATTTAACGTGCTGGATTGTCTTGGCCCGAGATCCTAGCATGTGTGGTGTTACCCGAGGGCAACCGAGCACGCCGCCTGTTGAACGTGACTATAACCAATCAGAAAGCGAGGTGACAGAAACCCGCTGGGGAAAAAAAGCATAATAGCTCACCTCCATATCAAATGTAGAGCTGTTTGCACTGTCTCCACTCCTTTAACCAACATTTATTTTAATTAGTGCACAACTATCTCTATTGTTTTTTGTCGTCTGCCACGTATATTTACTCTGAACTCACCTGTGATCTCGAGAGGTGTTGCAAGATTTCCTGTCTGACATCGGAATGATCCCGAGTGAAATCTGTTTGGGTTTGGTGTGTTTGACCGGAGGCAACACACTGTCCAAGCAAACCTGTTACATCTACGATATTTTATTGTCCTGATTACGGTCTCGCAGGTTTTCAAAATCAGCCGACAAAAAATCTTGCCATGTGAACCAGGCATTAATCGTCCTGTCGTGGTAGGCGTAGTTAGAAAAGACATTTTTTCGACAAAGTCGTTTTTGCTTATTATTTTGAATTAAACTTACCACTAAACATTACTCTCTGCCACGCACCAAGGCCTGCACCCTGTAGTCTTTTTTGAAGAAACATTCAGCAAATGTGGAAGATGCATATGTTTCCCCAGCCATTTAATATCTTCCCTCAGATGATGTAGAACAAGCAGCGGTTCTTGTCATGCCTAGCTTCATCCTTAAATGCGCTTTTTAACTCCTGCAGCCAGCCGCGGGGCAAACTCCTGTTTTCGGCTGTAAAATTATTACTACTGGGAGCTTAAAACTGCGAGACATGGTCCCACGAGTGAGCAGTTATACAATCACCCTACAACACATTGATCACACTGACAAACTACGATTAAATTCAGCTGGTTCCACTACTAGGTGCCTGTGAGCTCATTAGCTGTCTGAGTGACACTTTTGTGGTAAGTTCCAGGCTCCTGCTCTTGGCTCTCCACGCTCTGGCTGTTGCCCTTGTCTGTCCTCTGCACAATAGGGGCGCTAATTTCTTAACAGCGCTCTCATGCCAGAGGTGGGGAGGAGGTCTATGTGCGATATAGATTCACAGACTGACACCAAAGGGTTTTGTGTGTTTGTCCGTGCCGTTACCATCACCTCAATCCCTGCAGCTTTTGAAAACGCCTCAGAAAGCTTTTGCAAATCTGTCAAGGTGCTCTCTGTGATATAAAGACATGCAGGGAGCAAACACAGTGCCTATTAAATAATGATGTTTTCACTTGAAGTAGGAAAACATAATCCTCACATTTGGACACACACACTCACTCCAACACACTTTAAAAACCCAGTTAAGCCCCATGTAGCTGATTCTGTGTGAGGCGTTGATCTCTTCTTCTGTAAATTCCCTCCAAACTGAAACACTTTTGCCCTGTCAGTTGACACGCATATTCCTTGAATGCCAGCAAGTATCCAATGTCTAGTGCAAGGTGTAGATTTTCACTGTCCCTAAAAATGTACCTATTCTCAATGAAAGGATAACAATTCAATAAGATTGCGGCGCAAAAATCAAACTTAACTGCTGTAGTGTTTAAGTTGCTGTGTTCTCTAATGGATCTGATGCCTTTAAAATACGCCCTATTAATGTCCAATCTAAGGATTAATCTTTAAGCTTTCAGTTTAAAAACTGGATTTCACTTTATAATCACATTCTCTAAATAAAACTGCTCTTATCAAATCTCATTTCCAACACATTTCACTTATCTCCCCAGAGTAAATGACGATTGTTGCTACTGTAAATATTGTACTTGCTAAACAGTGCTCTATGAACAGATTAGATTAATCACATACTGAAAGAAGCGCTGCCAAGCCGGCGTTGCACCTGCCTCATTTGTAGTCTTGTATTTCTTTAAAGAGTAAAGAACTGACTAATGGTTAAACATCACCTCAAACACTGTCAGGACACTAGGGAGAGTCACAATCCATCTGTGGAGGTTCAATTAGGATAGAGTCTATAGACTTTCAGATTGGGCTGTTTATAGTGGTACTGCTGGCAATACAGTGCCAGTGACCTTTATTCCTGCATGAAAGAGACTGATAAAAGGGGGTCGTACTATCACACTATGTAACCCGTGAAGTTACACTCAGAGCTCTCCCTCCGCACTGCCTGATTCTTATCCCTCCCCTCCAACAGCCAGACATGGCACTGCTCGGGAGAAAGCTAACAAAGCTGAAAGAAGTGAGAGACTTCCACATGGAGGAGGCAATTAACAGCTCAATGCCCCAAGGGATGGAGCGGGAGAGGCAAGGAGGGAGAAAGGGGACGTCTGGAGATATGAGCGAGGCAAGGCGCGAGGGAGGAGGACAAGTGAGGAAAAGCAAAATGTTACACTTTCAAATCCAAAAACTGTGGAGCTACGAAGATAAAGCCAAAGTACAGATGTTCATATTGTTTTTCTTTCTCGAATCTCCAAACTTGAAAGATCCCAAAAATACATTAGAGAAAGACAAGACCTTGGTCAAGGCAAGCAGATAGATGAAAGAGAGAGGAAGTAGGAAGCGGCTAAAGGTAAAATCAAAATCAAGTCAAAGAGAAGCTTGTAAGGAAAAAGGATGTGGGGGGAGAGTTAAGGGAGGGGAACAGATAGAGGGCTATTGTTATCAGAGTGAGATCTGCCAGTCAAGTTCCATCTCACTCGACACAGCTGCCACGCTGATTCCATCTCCACAGAGGAGATTAAAACCGTCGAAACAAGCAAGTCTTGTATCATCCCCAGCACTCACAAAAAGACAGAGGGAGTAAACTTCGCTCCAAACTAAAGGAGATGGAGTGATAATAGGCCGAGGCACATGCCTGCGACTCTCTTATAGAGTCATCACTTACCAGCCGCTCTGCTGACATTCAGGCTGGCCGGGTAACCCAGGACCAGGTGTTGGTGAGAGGAAGCCATCCCTCTCTGACACTGCGGGCTCACTCATCAAGCTGCTTTGACATCCGCAATCCTTCTTTAAATTCTGCTTTTGGCCTGGTTCAACGATACAACATGCTGGATTCATATTTGTAAGGCTTGAGAACGTTTAACTTTCTATACCTCGACTCTTTCACCATCCATATTACGGCAGAGTCATATCCAAACTTGTCACTGTGTGAGAAAGTGGTTTTGTAGTGTCCTGCCCAGATAGGAGATTTAAAGTAAAGCTTACTTTGTGGTTAATTTATTTATTTTTTTCTATTTCTGGCCAGCGCAACCCATTAGAGTATGAGTCTAGAGTGGGTTGGCTTGATGAATCTGCTGTCTGTTCGATATGATGATTCAGCTGCGCTATTACCATGAGCGATTTCATCTTAAGGCAAGGCTAGCTCTTCCACTTTATAGTAAAAGAGGCAGAGGGAGCTGCTGAAGCCACAACGCAAGTTAATGTGGAATGAGACGGAGGCATCTTTAATCAGGTTCATTAGATTCATCGGGATGCTGACGTAAATTCTAATGTAATGTGGGGGCAATGAGCAAATTCACGAGCAGGAACACACACAAGCTCTTAAAATTTGGCTTAGAAAAGAGATTAATGACCCACATGATCAGTTTAGTCTAGTCATTGTCCTCTGCATACACCGCATTTATGAACCACAGCTCAAACACTCATTCGCCTTTAGCAGGAAGCAAAACTTACCATTTCAAGTCTTGACCGTGACCATCCACGGCATGGTTCAGCGCGCACGGTAAAGGCAGTGAACCTTACTTGCTTTAACATTTGCACAACCGTTCCTATGATTTGCAACCTCCTCACAATCCCCCACTAATTAGGATGGAATAGACCTTGCATGCCTGTCCGAGTCGTCACCTGACAGCACCCTCATGATCAAATGCCAAGACATGAACTCACAATCCCTATGTGGTTTTAACAGAGGCCAGAGAACATATATGTATGAATGGGGATTGCTCTCCCTAATATATTCCACAGTAAAGACCAGTGCAGGGCCACCAGATGAGTGAGATGAATAGCAATGACTGTTTGTATGGACTGGCAGATAGAAGGAGACCCTCCCTGCACTGCATTAACTTTTAATTATGACCGTCTGGGAGATTCAATTACCCATTTGAGACTAGACCTCCAAGGGTTCTACAACCAGGCTGAGCCCATCTGTGCCAGGTTTCGAAACATTAGATATAAAGTGTACATGTGCTTATTTCACACTTTCCCCCCACGTTTTAAGTCACAAAATGTATTTTGTTTTCTCTGGCTGATTTTTTTCTTCTTCTTTCCTTTGAGGTTTTTGTCCAACATTTCCTTCACTGGCTCCACGGGACTGATCCAAGTGGACGCTTATGTTTCTCGAGTCCTCTCCTCACAACTGTTCCACGTGTGGAGTCTTAAAAGAGGAGCGTTGGGTCAGCCAGCTTGGGTTACCGTAGGACAATGGACCCGAGGTCGACTAGAGCTGGAGGGGGGCATTTTGGGCCTGGTGGGAGGGCTCGGTAACAGCCAGGGACAAGGCCTTGGAGCTGGAGTGAGAGGAGGGGATGGCCAGGGGGACGGCTATTTTGGAGGACGCTGGAGGCCAGGACTCTCCGTCGAGGGACACCGCCTCCGTGTGGTGACGCTGGTGGAACACCCCTTTGTCTTCACACGGGAGGTGGATGAAGACGGTTTGTGTCCGGCAGGTCAGCTCTGTCTGGATCCCAAAACCAATCGATCCGACATAATCAACGGCCTCTTCAACCAGCTCCACAACCCTAACTCTACAGTAACGGACTGGGAAGGAGTAGGTGGGTTTGTTTTGACAATTACCTGCTAAATACCAGAGTATTGGTATGTTGCACATTTCAAATTAAATAAATAGGTTTAAAACATGTAACAAAAACTAACCCAATGTCAATTGTTGCATCACAGAAGGATTTTAAGTTTCTCAAAAGGCCACACTTGTTTTCAACAATATGTTTGATCTTTTCTACCCTGATGTTAATAACCTGTAACTGACCACATATCGAAAAGAACTCAGGATAGCAGAGAAGTTTTTTTTCAGTGTAGGGTCACTAATGATGAGTGTAGTTCAAAAACATATCAGGTTTGGTGCTAAAGGCTGAGCTCTACAGTCCCATCCCAGATTCACAAGTAAAGTGCATTAAAATAATAAAATCAATCTGATATGAAAGCGACTCCATTAAAGGTAATTTGGTGATGTGTTTCTCTGATTCTAAGATATTTGGCAACATGACCATAGTTTTGAACATGAACTTCAATCAAAACCATGCAAATGGAACATTGAATTTGACGTTTATTAATAGGTTAAAGCAGTGAGTCATGATGATGTGTTGTTAAAAAAAAGAAAATATACCTTTAAGCAGAATACACAATGATACAATGATAAATATAATGAAGCTCAGAGGGCAGTGCTTAGCCTTTTATCCATCTGGTTACATAAAGTCATTACCTGAGTTACACAGTCTTTGTGGGCACAGTGTGGATCCTTCCCTGCCCTTGCACAAAGGCTAAGTAATGTTCTGGTAATGTAATAAAACTTCAGACAAGTAAGGAAAGTTTCCAAACCATAGATGGTATGCTAAGATCAACAAGTAAATTAAACTTGTTCAACATTATGCCCCTTTCAGATGCAAATATGCCAGATCAGAAGTTTCCACATGGTTGTCTTTGAGTTTGGACACATGGAGACATCTGGGCCCAAGTTAAAGGAGTTGGCCGACTGCCACTTTTAATTAACTAAGATTGCAAAAATGCTTTGCCAAACAAATTAAGATGGCAAAAGTATATTTTGCGTTGCCAGCTCTCTGTTTTTTATACACATTGTAAGGGGTTTATTATTTTTTTTTAAGTTTTTCTAGCCTTAATTTTAATAAATGTAGCTCGAGCAAGTGTGCCAGGTTCATTAAAATGTCTAAACTGAATTTTCCTTTGATGATCCATCAGCAATTTTCTTGAATCACTGTTGTGTAGCGATTCCCAGTGGTGCAACCACTGCACTTACAAAGCATGCATATGAATGACCGAATGGTTTGACATCATCCTCGCTTCTTTCTTTCCTCTTAGACTTACCGGGGGACCTCAGAAAATGCTGCTATGGGTACTGCATTGACTTATTGGAGAAACTGGCAGAAGACATGGGATTTACCTTTGACCTTTACATTGTGGGAGATGGGAAATACGGTGCACTGAGCGGGACGGGACGCTGGACCGGCCTTGTGGGGGACCTGCGGAATGGAACAGCTGACATGGCCGTCACCTCGTTCTCCATCAACTCTGCCAGGAGCAGAGTCATTGATTTCACCTCTCCCTTTTACTCCACCAGTCTGGGCATTCTGGTATCATTGCTTAACACTCCCATGATTTTGTTTATTGCAAGTTTGCTGCAAATATGCTGCTGACCACGTTTATTGGCACACCGGGTTAAGATGTGTTTGAATCTTTCAAAGAAATCCATATTTTATTACAGCAGAACAATCTCACTCTGTAATTTTTAGAAAGTGTACTTAGTCGGTTATGGAAGGTTGTCTCTTAGCATCTACAGCACCTTTATATATAAATATATATATATATATATATATATATATATATATATATATATATATATATATATATATATATATAGGGCTGGTGTTCTCTTGCCCCTGAAAATCCTAGTCTCATCTGACCAAAAGTGTTCAGTTAAAGTCCCAGTAAAGTTTATCAAACTCCCTGTTTATGTTTGTTATGGTAGGACAGAAGAGGCTTTTTCCGGCATGCAGCCGGCACATGGAAAGCATCTAATGGTTGTTGTGGAGACTTGATGACTCCAAGATACCAGGAATAGGCCTCTGTTTTATGTAATCTGTACACCCCAGAAAAAAAAACTGAATATCATGCTTTCTTTTTCCTGTTAGAAGTTAAAAGAAACTCCTAGATGTTATGGAGATAAAGCCAGAGAGGCCAAATCGAGATGGTTTGGACATGTACAGAGGACGAATGCTGAGGCTGAGGAAGACCAAAAAGGAGATGTATTGTTGGAGTGAAAGAGGATAAGAAGGTTGTTGGTGTGAGAGGAAAAAGATGCTGAAGACATGGTTAGATGGTGACAGATTAAATGCTGTTGCAACCCCTGAAGACGGAAAGCCGAAAACAGAAGTTTATAGAACATCTGATCAATTACAAAAGTTAATTATTAAATGAAATGCTTTGGTTACATTTATTTTAAGAGTGGTTGTTAGAAATACCAATAACAGTGCCAACAGGGGTTTTGTTAAAACATCTATTTCTTGACATGGGATGTTTTCCCCCAACTATGTAAATGTATTCAATATAGAGATTGGATTTGTGAGATTATGTCACTGCAATAAAAGATAATTTATTTGAAGACAACTTGCAAGTATTTACCATGGGTGCCAAGAAATTTATTCATGTTTGTACGACATACGGCTTAAAAAACGTTTAATTCCTTGTGGAAGCCTTGAGAATCTTTCTTAGTCACGATCATTGTTTCAGTAAGACCGCACACTTTATAACTATTTAATTCTTCTTTATATTTCAGTCTTAATCCTGGTGTTCTGGCGAGAGACAGATCATTTTTGGCAATAATTAGTTTGTGGAGCTTTGTGGAGGAAATGTTAATTATAAAAGTTCAAAACAAGAGTTACTGTAGCTTAAGAAACGTCACAACTACAAAAATAAGAACTTAATTATGGAAAACACGACATTCTTCCACTTAAAATGCATGCAGAGTAAGCAATTAATTCAGTTTGCTTAAAACCAATTATAATGATTAGAAGGGGTTTGATTATGATTACCTTCTGGATATAAAGAGTAAGGTATATACAGTCACAGTTCTGCATTAAATAATGTAAAAGAGGAACTGTATTGTGTCAATCTCATGTTTTTTTTTTCTTTTTCTTCAATCGTTCAGGTTCGTAGCCGGGACACGGCAGCGCCCATCGGAGCCTTCATGTGGCCGCTCCACTGGTCCATGTGGGTGGGCATTTTTGTCACGTTGCACCTCACAGCGCTCTTCCTCACCTTGTATGAGTGGAACAGCCCGTTCGGCATGACTCCCCATGGCAGGAACAGGCTGCGTGTGTTCTCCTACTCATCTGCCCTCAATCTCTGCTACGCAATACTCTTCGGACGCACTGTTGCCACCAAGGTAAAGAAGCTCTCCCTCTCTGTGGCAAGGAGGCCTCATGCAGAGGGTGCCTGAAAATAGAATTTAGCGAAGGAAGTTGGAAGAAAGGAAGGATGTGTAGTATGAGAATGAGGGCAAAAACAGTGTGGCGTCATGGGAAAAAGTATGGGGGAATTGATAGAGATGGCCATAACAGAGAAAAAGATTAATAGGAGAGTGGTTAAGAGGGTAGGCTGTGATGAAGTAGAGAAATATAGAGTGTAATGCAAGTAAAAGGGTAAGGGTAAGTGTGCTGACAGATACAAAGGAAGTTTTTGGAGAGAATGATTGGGTTGGATGAAAAGTGGTGAAAGATTTAACGGTTAGAGGTTAACTCCCGAACGTAGTCAGACACAAAGTTAAAAAAAGAAAGCAGGGGGAGGAGAGCTGCTTAAGGGATGCAAAGGTGATACAAAAGGAGGTAATAGGCAGACTGACTGATAAATTCTTAGACAGAGTTCAAAAGGGTAATTGTGGATATGAGAAAGGAAACCGCTTGAGGGTGATGTTGAGAGGGTGATGATGTGCACCTGGCCTCTATAATTGACAAAGACTCCTGGATGGGCCTTGAAACGTATTCACAAAAAAACCTGAGCAACAGTCCGGTTGCCTTCGATTTAAGTCTGCCGTAGCTACACTGTAGTAAACAACCATTGAACACATTTATGCTCCTCTCAGTATAAGTACTTCTATACTGTAATCCAGGCATTCAAATAAATCAAAGCAAACTAGTCCATCAATTAAGATGAATGACAGTGAAATATGTATTGAACGTGGCACAGAAATGTATTCAATACTTGGCTGTAGAGGTACACAGACTGAATTCAAATCTTGAAGGTTCTGGGGGCCTCACCTGTACAGTCAGATGTTTAGATATGTCTATAGATTTTTAGTTTGATTCGAATCGGGTGCTTGACTGAGCAGGTCTAATAGCTTTATTTTCTTTTGTTGAAACAAACTGAGTCTTTCTCTGGCTGTGTGTTTGGGATTATTGTTTCTGAAAAAATCAATCCACCCTGATTATATCCCCTTATCAAGAATGGTTTAGAATTTTTTTTTTCATTCATCCTTTCTTCCATTATATGACGTCTGCCAGTATATGAAGAAAAACAACCCCACACCACAGTGTTCCCATCTCCAAACTTCACCGCTGGTCCAGTATTTCGAGATAATATTTGGTCCCATTCCCCTGAACTAGCATGAAGTTCGCATTGACATCCATAAAGTTAAATTTCAATCTCCTAAAAGCAAACTATATTCTCCTGAATTTTATCAGATTTTCCAAATAATCTGCAGTAAATGAAAGGACAACAATATTTTGTTACCTTATGTTGTATTAATTTAATTCCTGAATAATCTTTCTCCAGCAGTTCAGTCTTGTGCTGTGAAAGATTTATAGTGTCCACTGCAGCTGAGTTCATTATTTATAATTTTCAGGAAAAAGGTTGATTCCTTTGGGAAGCTCCCTACAAGTTGTCCTAGGTGGTGTTTTGCTCACAGCCATCTAACCCAAGACAGTCTAGACCAAGACCAAAGAACACCAGGAGAAGTAATTGAGGGAGACAGGATAAGGACCAAGGCAAAAACAATTATCACATTAGTGTTATATAGTTGCTGCTAAAATCAGTCTGTGGACACTCATTAGCAAACTAATCTATTACAGCACTCCAGACTAACTAGCTGCAGTTCCGCACCTAACTTTTATGCTAAGATGCTCTGCCACAATATCTAGGTGAACCTAAACTTTTATGTAACCAAACATTCAACTGCACAACACTTTTGTAATAAAACTGACCAACTGATAACATCTTAAACCTTGAAGAACTTAGCTCTGGTTTCAAGCAGAGTGGGTGAAGAAGACAGATGGAAGTGCAGGACCTAACCCACTTAGCAGTCTATCTTTCTGCATATTGCACAGATAAACCTATATTTACACTGGAAAGTGTTTTCTCATCATCTCACACTAGGAACATAGGGCCACAGTTCGCAGCACTAAAATGTTAAAATGAAAAAGAAAAAAAAAACAGTATTATTTTTAGTTATTTTTTTAGTTATATTTGATTTTTTTTGCATTTGAAAAAATATATGAAAATGTGGTCTCAAGACCTGTCTTGATTTTCTCCATTAGAAGATGCTTCTTGTGTGACACACTAGAATTTTTTTTTATAAATGCAATTATATGACCTGGCCTTGACATGTGGTAGGATTGCTTTTTAATTACTGACAGATTTTAGTTTATTTTCTTATCTTTTGTTGTCTTGTTGCATCTTTGTCATGAGTTCAGCAGTTTTGTCTTGTATTATTCTACATTATTACATGTAGTAACAACAAAGACTGATTGGTTTAGATTTCTTAGTATGCTTAGAATACTGGGTTACTGACCTTGGAAATGGATTTCATGTTCATAGCGCTATTACAGATTATATATATAGAGAGGAAAACCTTAACATTTTCTATATTTATCCTCCCTGCTGTAAAAGGGAAAATAAACTCTGGGTAGGACTTCAAAGCTCTGGTATAGAAATGGGATTGCTTCTTGTCTGTTAATAAATATCCAGTGACTGTTGAGACAATCTTGTTTACCACATCTTGTTTCCGTATTATTTATTTGATATAAATATGTAAGGATTTTAAATGCAACTGTGCTTTAACAGCATTCTTCTAGGACGTGTCAGATTTGACAGATTGTGTCACACCCACAGTCACATTGGCGAACACGTCCAACCACAATGCGGATGAATGATGACTCCGTCCTCCGTGCATTCTTTGTTTTCCATAGTGCAACGCAGCCTTCCAAAATCCATCATTATGATAACTTGAAATTTTCCAGCCGCAAGTGTCCTTTCATAAAATTATGCCTGTCCCCTTGTTGAGCTCGCAGCTCATCGTGAAGTACGTTTAAGTGCATAATCACACGTTGTCCCTAAAGGAAGCTCCTTAGAAAAACTAAGGTGGAAAAGCAATTCTAATGATTGTCGCATAACTGAAAGGTCACGTGTTTGATCTTTGCAGCAGCTAATGTGTCAGTTAACAGTTGTGTTCATTAGCAGCCCCAGGACCTGTTAAAATGTCCTTCAACAGCTGTGTGAAACTCTGGGTGCTGAGCCAAACTGTGATGTTTTCTCAGACGATGGGGAGGGCAGGGCAAGTAAATCGATAGTTAACTTTTATTGTGAAGCTCAGGTTTGATATTTGATTTAATCTATTTAGATATCTATTAGCTATCCCCAATTTGTTTTGGAGTGGGTTACAGGGAGCAGAGTATACCCAGAGTATTTTTCCAGTGTATTATAGTGCCAATGCAAACAGGCAAGCGTCAAATGTCTACACTAAAGGAATTGTTAAAAAAGTTGGCTGAATGTTGTAGATTGCTTCTGAAGAAACCAACACTACAGAGAAAGGAAGAGGGTATTGGGTTGCGTTGCTAACGATAACTGCTGTTTTCCAAGACCAAAGATCATCAAAGTTAAGGCTTTTGGCTTACAGAGGTGGCTGGAAGGGAGAAACGCAATTTCAAAATTTGCCAAATTCACCATTGTATGACATGATTTAATAACACTGTCACCACATGATGTTCCAGTGGGAGGTATTGCTGCAAAGTTGTTGACTTATAATTGGCTCTGCATTTGTAGAAAGACATTTTGTTTTGAGTTGGCAGTTTAAACAGAATTTGACTGCATTGATTTATTATCTGAGCGAAGTGGACTGTATGCAGTTGAACTGAACTAAGTGCTACATCTAAATAGTTTTGATTTGACTCGTGTATTTTTAAAAGATTCAATTCAATTAAATTGTATTTATATAGCACCAATTCATGATACATGTCATCTGATAAAATGATAATGTGTGGTTACAAAATGAGTCACAGCTGAATTAACGTGAAACTGTTATTTCTTTGTAAACTAATGATTTATTCTGTAGAGCCTGTTTTTCTTTACTAATCTTATGCCTTCTCTACAAAAAAAGTGCATTATTAGAAGCTTTGCTGTTGTGTCTTTTTGTTTTGTTTTTGTGTGTTAACTTAAATCCTTTTTGAGAAAATTGTGTGTTTATTTATTCAGGACATTGGTAACTATGGGTAATGCAGGGGTTATCCTTTCACATACATGCAGCACACAGGCTGTATAACATTTAATTTAATTTGTGAAAAAAGGCTGTGGGTGTTCTCAAAGTTTAGGTTCACATTTAGAGGCCTTCTCTGCTTTGATGGAACAGTTTGAGCAACTCAGCTTGAAAAAACAAATCTCTGTTAGCGATGTGTTTTGCCAACAAATCATTTAACCCTGAAGCTCTTTTTTTCCTCTAAAGAGCAAACACAAACAAATTGTGAAGACAAACAAGTATGGCGGCTAAGCTGTCAAACCAATGTTGTTAGAGTGAATTAGGTGTCTATTTTGGATTCTGCTTGATGAGCTTTTTCCTGGACAATACTTTAGTATTTGTCTCGATGAAAACGAGAGTTTGCACAGAAAATGCTGCTTTCAGCTCATTATATAAATGTGTTTGTATACAGCAAATTTAAACAAGTCTTACAAGATTTATATCTTACATTCATTCGGAAAACAAGGATGTAATTTACACAAAACATTGCTGAGCTGGCATTATGAAGCCACCTTTATTATTATATTGCCATTACAGAGCTAAATAAAAAATCTAAACTTTCCTAAGGGTGACATTCTTCCTCAAAAATGTTAATGGGAAAATTTTGCTCATAATATTTAGTATGACTTTATTCCCTTTTCAGTAAAGCAACTAATTATTCTGAGTGCTCATCACCCTCTCCGCACTGTTGTGAAAGTGGGTTATAACCTTGTTTGTATAATTGATTACCCATTAATCTCCAGCCTTTAAAACACTAGAAGTGAATTTATTTTCTTTCTTTTAAGTGGATTTTAATTAGTTCAGTAAATAAATCATTACACGTTTCAGGTGGTGGATTCCCCTGCAGGCAATATCATGGAAAGATATGTCCGAAGAGCTGCAACAGATACTCTTACAGTTTATTCTCTGAGCTCATTTTGGTTTTGCTGAATTACTGCAGAGATAATATGGGATTTTTGACGGGGAAAGAACAGAGGTTACATAAGGTTTTATTTTTTTTTTTTAAAAGGCCAAAAGATAATTTATGATAGACATGTGTTAATAACTCCTTGTGTTTCTTTTCGGGTACTCCTCTTCAGACTCCTAAATGCTGGACGGGACGCTTTTTGATGAACCTTTGGGCTATTTTCTGCTTACTGGTGCTGTCCAGCTACACAGCCAACCTTGCTGCAGTAATGGTTGGAGAGAAAACTTTCGAACAGGTTTCAGGAATTCACGATGAAAAGGTAAGATGACTCGCAAGAATGCAAGCTTATATCTACAAAGACTTCAAACAACAACACACATTTGCTGACGCACACAGCTACAGAGATTTGGGAAAGTACACCCTTTGTACTGTTACCGACTTGGCTACCAAAGCAAATTTTGAAGTATATTGATTTTATGTGACAGAACAACACAAAGTACTGCATTAATGTGAATTAGATGACAAAGAATACATGATTCAAATAAATAGAAAATACATTTACATGGAAAAAAGTAATTGGAATAATGGGCCAATCAGAATCAATATGCGTCATGTAAACAAGCCAATTGGAATATGATGATCGGATTAATCCAAATGAGAGGGGTGGTTTATGCCGATTGACAATCCGATCAACGTGCATATAAACGCTTGTCAGGCAAAGAGTTATTCCGGATTTTTTTCTGTTAGAAAAAATAAAAGAACTCAAAATTGTTGTTTACTCAGTAACATTTCAACCGTATTAAGGCAAGTCCATCCAGGGTGCTCGGAAGACAAATTAACTCGTAGAATACTACCTTGATTACAATTTTTTGCAAAGACGGAAGTACTTCTTCTGTGTTTTTTGTTTTAGGGGAATTTGATAACTGCGCATGTCAGAGTGGTTTTATTCTGAATAAATCCAGGTGCATACGCATGCACATTATGAGGAGATGAATTCATGTATAAATGGTACAATCCGATTATTTAATCTGAATCCATTTTAATCCGATCGTAAAATTTTGTGCATGTAAGCATAGCTAATTATTCTGCATGCATATGAAATCAGTCCCTTTCACTTAGATATCCCCTTAAAAAAATCCAGTGATCCTGTCATTTGCCTTCAGAAGTCACCAGTTAGTAAATAGAGTCCATCTGCATGCAATTGAAGTCGTTGAATAAAAACAGCTGTTCTGGACCTCAGTGCAGCATTTGACATTTTTGACCATGATATATTATTAAACCAGATGGAGAGTTGGGTCAGCTTCTCTGGTACAGCACTCAATTGGTTCAAATCCTACCTAAAGAACAGGGACTTGTTTTCATCAATAGGTAACTTCTCATCAGAGCTGACAAAAGTCATGTGGAGTACCACAAGGTTCAATCCTAGGACCCTTTCTAATCCTAGGACCTCTTCTATTCAATGTCTAAATGCTCCCACTAGCTAAGGCTATAACAAGAAACAAGATTACTTTCCATAACTTACACAGATGACACACAGCTCTACATTACGATGTCAGCAGGTGACTCTGAACCCGTCCATGTTTAGAACAAATCAATGCATGAATGTGGCAAAACGTTCTCCAGCTGAACAGAAACAAAACTGAAGTTATCATCGTTGGACCTAAAGAGGAAAGAACTAGAGTCAGCACGCAGCTTCAGTTATTACAACTACAAACTAGTAATTAGGCCCAAAATCTGGGTGTGTGTTGTGGGAATATTAGTCTGAAGTCACTATGGCCTCACGCCACTCGGACATGTGAGCACAGCCCTGCTGATTGCCAAGGCCAAATGCTGCGTAGCTACTGTGCGGGATGATGATTGTCTAGGATAGACTGTCTTTGTTTTGTCTCATGGCAAAGCCACTGTCGAGTATTAGGGACGGCCGAAAGCAAGACAGGGCAGAAACAGGCAGACGCAGACTGCAGCGGGACCGTGGGGTGCAATTACTTTCCAATGTATCTGATCTCTGCTTTGTTTCTCAATAAAAGTGCTGAAACTTCATCACTCCACCGTTTCCTTATTCAATAACTCTAGGAAGTAAGGTATTGTTTAGAATTCCTTCCACAGTGTGGTGATGGACTCAGATCTGAACCTTCAAAGACACATATACCCCGTTTACACTACCCCCTTTTAACCGTGCCGAGACCAGTCCGAGCTTGGTAACTAAGATAACTATCGCATGTAAATGCAACGCAAACTGAACTGAACCGTGCCAGACACAACCGGACCACCCTAAATGCAGACCAGTTCCATGTGTGGGCTCGGCCTGGTTTTTCCCTGGCTCGGTTCTCTAATAACAAAGAGCGCATGAGCAGATCGCGTCATCTCCTTACAGTCAGCTGACATTTCAGACTTTCATAAAAATACTAGCTTCCCTACCGTGACACACGATTTCCAGTGATGATTCTGCTTAGCAGTGTGATGAACCTCAGCGTCTGTCGTTGTTTCTTGCATCTGTAAATACTGATTAGACGTTCATTTGTATATCCTATTCCCAAAAGCCGACTCTGTCAAGTAAATGTACCAAAAGTTGCCGTCTTCGCCTGACTCTCCGCAAACAATGAAATATCACAATTATAACCAAGCATAACTTCCTGAATGTTACGGGCGCTGCCATTTTGACTTGCTTGATTCCCTCCTTCAATCCTAGAGAGCAGTAGTACCGCAGATCGTCACTAGGAGGCGAGGAACCAAGGAACTGAGATAGCGTGATGTGTAAACGGTCGCCAGAACCAAGCTCGGCTTGGTTAACTGATCCAAGCTCGGACCGAGCAAGGCATGGATCGGTTTAACAAGTGTAGTGTAAATGGGGCTATAAAGACAGTCACAAAGTCAGCCTATTCTATTACCTAAAGAAAGTTTCCGGTATTGAAGAACTGCTGCCCCAACGAGATGTAGAGAAACTCATCTATGCATTTATCATTAGTCGCATTGCTTATTGCATTGATTATTGATGTCTTCACGGTTCTGCCCAAACAAATCAATCAGACAACGGCAGGTGATCCAGAATACTGCTGCTCGAAAAAAAAGAAGCACATCAACACAGTTCTAAAGTCCTTACACTGGCTCCCTGTAGCTCAGAGAATAGACTTTAAAATACTAATGCTTTTTCACTGGTCTTACAACTGGTGACCGTTTCAATGTGTTTATGATGTTTTTATGTTTTTATGATGTAAAACACTTAGAACGGCCTTGCTGCTCAAATGTGCTATATAAATAAACTTGACTTGACTGGGAAGACCTCAGAAATCTGTTAAAGATGATTAGTTAACAAAAACTTTCATGAAAACTAACGTAGGCACTAGACAGGTCAGTGAAAAGTTGTGGAAGCTGTTAAAGCAGAATAAGGTTATAAAATGATATCTCAAATTTGAACATCTCCTGCTCATCCAATCCATCATCAGAACATTGAAGGATGATGGCAGAACTGCAGACTTTCCAAGACATGACAGTCCACCTAAACTGACAGACCAAGCAAGGAAAGTGTTAATCATTTTAGAGGCCCATTTTAACTGTGGAGCAGCTGCACAAATCTGCAGTTCCAGAGTGAGAATTATCTTGATGGGATAACTATTAGCTGCATACTCCACACATGTGGCTTATGGTAGAGTGACAGGAAGAAAACATTTTTAAAGGAAACCATAAGAACTGCCTTCTGAATTGTGTAACAAGTCCTCTAGAAGACCCAACAAATATACTGTATGAAAGAAGGTGCTCTGATCAGAGGAGACCAAATTTCCCTTAAATGCAAAATGCTGTATGTGTTGGAAAACCAACACTCCACACCACCCTGAACACATTATTCCTATAGTAAAACATGATGGTGGATGAATAATGTTGTGGGCACTGTTTTTCAACAGCAAGGATGAAGAATCTGGTCATTGTTGATTGGAAGTTCATTGTAGCTTAATACAGGACAATCCTAAAAGAAAGTCTGTTAGAGGCTACAATAAATTTGTGACTGGAGTGGATATTCAATAATCTTAAAAAAATAATAATTGTAAATGTAATAGGGAATATAGATAATTGAACAGATTGAAAACTATAAACCAAACAGAATATTAAGATATCTACAGAGCACCTTGACAGACTAAATTCAACTTTTCTGCACTCCTAGAGACTCCTAGTACACAACAACATGTATTTAAGGACTAAAAAAGTGGATTTTGCATGAGATGTCCCCTTTAAAAAGTGATGTTCGTACAACACTCGTCTTCCAATCTGAATGAGCTTGAGAAATTCTGCAAAAAGAGACTTGGCAAAAACGTATGTCTTGTATCTGGATGAGGAAAGCTGGTAAATACATACCCTTAATTGTTTTGATTTGACAAAATGACTACAAAATGGTGATGGTTCTGGACTAAATGTGAAAAAGATTAAGGGGTATGAATACATTTGTTGGGCACTGTAAATGAACAGTCATCAACCAGTCTTAATCAAGAAAAGTTTATACATAAAGAGCAGAATGATTTGTAACAAACTATTTCTTTTTATACCCTAGACAGTGGCGGTTCTAGACCAAATTTACCAGGGGGGCCAAGGTGGGGCCAGTGTTTTTTCACAGGGGCACAGAATAAAAAACTTAAAAAACAATAAAATGGCAATATTAAACTGTGAGCCACGTGTGGCTCTGGAACTGCAGGTTTCAGATCCCTGATCTAGCAGTTGAAAACTTTACCCCCCTTTCAATACGGCTAAAGCTAAATGTGAAACATCTTAAGTTTTAAATTCTTTTTAGAGTAAAACTGTATAGGTAAAAAATAATATTGACCAATCAGTTACGGTTTCTTTGCCATTGCAAATAATTATGAGAAATGTATTTAATATCATGTCTTTAGTACAGGGGCCATAACAGGGGCCAGAACCATTTCTACAAGGGCATGGGCCCCTCTTGGCCCCTGTCTAGAACCGCCCCTGACCCTAGACCCTGTTAGGAACTCAAAGCTGCAATTAATTTAATTTGATGTAATTTCTGTCCACACTTCTCCATTACCATCTCTATGTTATCGTTCATCATCCCCTTCTGTGTCCCATCCCCAGCTCCACCATCCCTCTCTGGGCTTCCGTTTTGGTACGGTGAGGGAGAGCAGTGCTGAGGATTACATGAAGAAGAGTTTCCCAGAAATGCACGACTACATGAGACGCTTTAACCAGCCCACGACTCCAGAGGGTGTCCACATGCTAAAGTAAGACAAAAGCGAGTTCTTTTACATCTACGAGTTGTTTCCGAAGTGTAATCCAAGCCTAAAGAATATAATGTTTGTGTGTTGCATCTGTTGATCCTACTTCTTCACATCTGTTGGAGAGGTTTTTTTTGTTTCGTTTTTTTACAGAGCACTGTTTATATTTGTGACTGAATATGCGTTTGCAGTTCTATTATATGATAATGTTGTCATCATTTTGAATTTCTAAAGGAATAGTCGAAGGTCACAAGTCTTTTTGTAGGTTTTGCATAATGTCCGATATTTTGCCATTTTTCCAGCTGAAGTAATGTTCTTCCTCCTAATCCATTTTTCAACAGTTTCCTATTAAAGAGAACACGCTACCTTGCAATTGCACCTGTCACCGATACAAACGAACCCCCATTGATGTATGTATTTGCACTCTGCGTTAACATGACCTTTTTTAATCCAAACCCATTTCGGATAAAGCTATAAGTGAGGTAAAGGTAGACATAAATTGCATTGACAAAATGCTTGCATCGTAGGGGGGAAAGGGTTTTCTTATTCATAATGAGTTTCGGAAAAAAAGGAATGAATGCAAGTCAGGGCCAGACTGATGTAATTATCGCAAGGAAGGAATGGTTCAGTGGGATGTTGAATGGGGACAGAAAGCAGATGAAAGCAAAGAGGCAGGGCATGTTTATTTTTAAAGTATACGTAATTCGCTAGGGCTGCAGACGTGATTCATATACGGCATTGAAAAACATAAAGCAGATAAAACACAAATACTAAAAACAGACATTTTCAAAAAAGCTGGGGAGAAAGGTTTATGTACCTGCAGAACCCTCTCCTATAGGGGCCACCTAAAATATGGAGGGGGAGGACCCCTGTGTCTAAATATATTCACACTTGTAGGTCTCTTCTGTGAAATATGTCTTTAGGAGAAAGCCGGACTGCCTGTGGGAAACCCACTTGGGCACAAGGAGGTCATTGAAATTCTAAACAGAAGGTGCTACAGCTGAGACCAGACCCCCACGACTGTCCTGCTGTAACGCACTGCTAAGCACCGCTATGCTGCCAGTTTTCTATACATACATACATACGCATGTCTTTAATGGAGACACAGTCAATTGTATTACGTGCACTTATACAAACAGTATATCATATGTGAGCGAATCAATCCATTTAGGCTTCTAAATATGGTGAAACAATTTGCTTAAAAATCAACCAAAGCATCAGAATGTGGAATAAAGCAGATTTAAGATACCTTGAATACAAAATGGTATAGAAAAAAGGCTGATCTAGACGGTTCATCACACTCAAATTATTTTCTTGACCCCTTTGAACTCCTCAGGGCCAACTGCCCATTGCTTAAATACCACAGCTTATACCTGAGTATTTTTGCTGTTCATGTACATCCCTTTATGACCTGAATACCCATCTTCCAATAGCTACTTCTGGCAGGATAATGCACCTTGCCACAAGCTCAAATCGGCTCAATCTGGTTTCTTGAAGATAACGGCGAGTTTACTGTACTCCAGTGACCTCCACATTCACCAGATCTCAGTCCTAGAGAGCACCTTTGACATGCTGTGCAACAGGAGATTCACATAATGGATATTCAGCCAAGAACTCTGCAGCAGCTGTGTGATGCTGTCACGTCAATATGAACCTAAATGTATGAGAAAAGTATCTGACACCTTGTTGAATCTATACCAAAATAGAATTAAGGCAGTTGTGAAGGAACTCAGTACCAGCAAAGACAACCAAATTAAGTGGCAGCTGAGTTTATAATATGCCCTTATTTGAAGGTAAAACATCTCATTAAACAAAATGTAAGAGAAAAACGGTCTGAGAAATCACACACTGGCACAGACTAAAATGAATACATCTCCAGAAAATGGGTTTTATTGCTAAAGTGCTCTCTTCACTCCTGTTCCTTCGGTTTCTACTTGCAAAGTACCACCTCTGATACCAACACACATGGGTGCTTCCGTGGTACCAACTCCTTCTTGGGCCAAAAGAAAGAGCTGAAGGTTGGCCAGTTTAGAGCAGGACTCAGTGTAATTGTTCTGAGCAATGTCAGTTTAATCAAATTCCATCCATTTTAGGCCAGGAAAATAGGAGAAATGCACTCTTCTCTTTCTCCAACCTCAATAACTCAACGTCAAATAAGTGCAAAACATGGATGAATACTAATACATCTGTTTAAAGAAATAAGAGAAATTGTAGCAACATTTAAAGATCAAAATATTGATCTACAAGTTTAACCTGACACCACCTATTTTTGCCAATTTCAATTTACCCTCAAGAACTACAACACTATCAGATGAAGAGATGTAACAACAAGACTCAAAATATATTGGTGGTGGTGGTGGGGGGGGGGGGTGCAAAGATTTTCCTTCCACTTAACTTTCCATTAATTTCCCAGAATACAGCTTTACATGACCAGCCAGCTACTGCCTCTCTCCATCTTTCTTCTATCTATCCATATTTTCTGTCTCTATGATTTATATGTATACACTTACATTTCTACATTTATATTTTGAAAGATACTTACCTTTTTTCCTACTTCTTGCTTGAATGAAAATATCTTTGAATCTAGATTTGCAAGTTTTTTGAATTGTATTACATTTGAAATCTGTGGCATATAATCCATTGATTGGGTCTATCTAAAAACAACCATCTGTTTTCATTGATGGACTCAGGAAGGTGGATTTTTGTTTCCAACAGACAGACTTTTGGTGATTGCGACAATCAAAGCAAATTGTATTTTTGTAGGACATCTGGAAATCCCCACAGAGCCGTTTACGTGTTGCTAACGTGGTTTATTGAGAGTTAATGTTCATCATAATCAAGTTTAAACAGATGTGATCATCATCATATTTGTATTAGGCAAACGTTCTCGGTATACTGAAATATTCATGTGCGGGTCCATGTGAAATCAGCAAATGCGGCCTTTTTCTATTGTGAGCCACGTCATCAGGAAAGGACACATTTATTCCGTGGTATTCTGCAGTTGACACATACAAATTCTGTTGGGGATATCTACTTGGTCATTTAAACATTTATTGCTCTATTGCATGCCCCATTATCCCCCCTCAAAGCAGGTTAGTGGACGCTTAGTGTTCCTGATTATGTGGCAGCCTTTAGTGTAGCCAACCTAAAAAATTAGATGATATGTTTAGCGAGTCAGGTAAAAATATGTTGCGACTCTGCACAGTGTTGACACAACAGCACTCTATCTGTCCTGGCAGGAGTGCGAGTTTACCTGTGGGCGAACACACGTGACTTTGAGCTGAAGGAAGAGGAGCAACGACTCAGCTTAGGAGAAAAACTAAAGGCTTCCACACACTCGGTTGTACTGTGCGCAAACTGTGAGCCGCGCTGACTCTTACCCTTGATAGTTGAGCGCACCTATTGCCTACATTTCTTGTGACAAATTTCTTCCACATTTTCTCCAAGTAGGACAAAGCAGGGGAATGGGTCAGTCTTGTAAGCTCAGTATCAGATAGAATAAAGTCTGATGTGAAGACTTCTTCCTGCCGAACAGTTGGGGGGGCGGGCGGTCCTGTTTGCAATGGAATGGAAAACACTATTGATCATTGATTGTTTAGATTGAGCAGATGCACCATTATGCCACTGTGTGAGGGAGCGTCCACAATGATGCTACTCTTTTGATATTTCCTTAAAACAAAAAGTAATTACATTCTTGATATTTTAAACTATCTTTAGTGTCTTAGATTAGCTGTTAGCGACACAATGTACAAAGGGACAACATAGAGCACCTTTGTGGTGCTCCATTCAACCTTAATAAACAACAGCTATGTCTCTATATGTTGTAGAAAATAATTTAAACATCTTACAACCAGAAACAGCTTCCACACTGAAGAGTGTTGGTAGTAGAACTTGGCAGTACTTAGCACGGTATGTTCACCAATCAGAAAAAGATAAGATATTTTGGGCTGGGAACTGTTCAGGGCCAACCAAGCTAAAGATCGACTGACTCCATTAATGGAGATTCCAAATACATCAGAGAAAGATCAGACTTGTTCCTGAAAAAAATATTATTTTTTTCTTTTTGGTATTTCATCGCACAGAGGTGACGCTCCATCTCTGGAAAACCAACTTAGCTCTTTGCAAAATAATTATTGAACAAGCGAAAGCCTGGCTCTGCCAATACCATTGGTCTAGCCCCAAAACTACCCTTGGATAAGAAACTTTACATGAAACCTATAAAAAAAAGGGACTTACATTCAACAAATTGCAATAGGTATTACATTTTGACAATTTTGAATTGTACCTTAACTTACTTTGGCATCAGCTCATGGTGTGTTAAACCTGAACATGAATCAGCAGCCGAGCATACATTACATATACCCCCGGCACAGTCTTTTGCTTTGATCATATTTAGGTTATGATGTGAATTTTGAACATCTAAACAGTTCTTTTTTGAGCAGCCTGTACCTGAGTTTTATAGCAATGCATCTAGTACATATGTTATTTCTGTATCCTAGTAGGCCAGTTCATGTGCTGGTTTCTGAGTTGTTTTGCCAATTTCTTCAAAAGTTGGCTTCTCCTGCTGATTGTTGTGACAGTAAAGAAGGATGAAAGTGACAATACCGAAATCCTTCAAAGCGTTCAACTTTATTGAACCTGTAGATCAGTGCATAAATTCTTCCTTCATCATCTTAAATTTTCAAATAAACCATATTGCAAGTTAGGTAGCGAACACTCTCAAGGTTTCATAACTTATTCCGTAACATCTGTCAGAGCTGCCTTCAAAAGCTTCACAAAAAAACCAGTGGAATGAACACAGAAAGCAAGAATTTAAAAAAGTAAGTTTAGACCAGCTACATGCAGTACTGAAGACAGACGATGCTATAACCGTACATACACTTGTCAGAGGCACTGCCTGCTCCATAAAGCACCAGCAGAGATACTGAGATAGAGCATGTGCTGACTTTGTGATACCAGTGGGAAGATACAAAGCGCTTGTTCAGAGAAAGAGGATGATGAAGGCACTGTTTGTTTGCGTGCAAGGCAAAGCTGAATTGTGAGACACAGCAGCGCAGAGAGCCCGAGTTGGAATGTAAAATACTGTGTTGGCAGAACTACTGACCCCAATACTGCTCTCAAATCTTAGAGGAAAAGAAATCCCAATCCTTCCTTGGCTACTTATGCAGTTTTACACATATGTAGAGGCCCAGAATATAACTTGCATACACTCCACCCATGCACAGGCTTAAAACATGCTTTTCTGGCTGCTGTCTTTAATGCATTTGTATAAATACACACACTCAAACATGGGCACACTCCATTCCTATTCCAAGGCCATACATCGGGTAAATTCCAACCCTCTTTAGTCCCATAAGTTGTCTCTATCCTGTCTGTTCCCTGTGCCTCATATTTGACAGGTCTAGACAAGGAAAAACAGACTTTCCATCTGTGCCAGGAAGCCAAAGACTTTGTAAAGTCAATCTTTTTTTCTTGGCTTACGTACAGAATAACAACAAGTTCCTGGAAATTTGATCAGAGTGGTCTGTTTTTTTCCGGAATAGACAGTAACAATGTGCGTTTACAAGCATGTGCTAATTCTTATTTATCCATCTCACAGCAGAATTTGTATGTGGGGACTTTGGGTGAATAGGTCAATGTTTTTGTCTTATATTCGCCAGTATATTCTTTAGACTCTGAGAGTCGTGCATCCTGAGCTAGCAGTGGTCAGCAGCACAGGGACGGTGTGTAATTAGGGGTCAATTAGGATCAATTGGATCAATATCACTGGAGCAAGAGAGTTTTCTGCAGAGTGTATAATTCCTTATCAGTCCGTTGCAGAGCCTGTTGGTTTAGGTAATGATGTATGTGTTTACAAAGTGCACTGGAGCACGGTTAATCTAATCCTCCCAATAAATGACGAGCTAACATGAAAGCCTCAAATTCAGGATCGTGGGAATCAGAGGTGTGGAAAACGTAATCTGACAAAGTTTCATATTTACTTTTCTTACAGATTAGTGGTCTTCTATTAATTCTTCACTGTCTCTCCCTCTCTTCTTCTTCTTCTTCTTCTTCTTGTTACGTGTGTGTGTGTGTTGGTGGTGAAGGACAGATCCTCCGGCCCTGGATGCATTCATCATGGATAAAGCCCTGCTTGACTTTGAGGTCTCCATCGATGCGGACTGCAAGCTGCTCACAGTAGGGAAGCCTTTTGCTATTGAAGGTACACGCACTGGCAGACTCACACACTTGTTTATATGACTTTTGAGGAATTTTTATTGACTTGCAGTCTTGCTCCCCCGGGGAGTATTTTGTAAAATATTTTTTTGGTCCCTCTCTTGATCTGACAACATATTTCCACATTTGTTATTTTAGTTGGCCTTATCCAAACTTTGATCTGACGATATTTTTGATCCTAATAAGGGGCAAAATACTATTGAAGCTAAATATCAGAATCAGCTTTAATCACAAAGTTTGTGCAGACAAACAAGGAATTTTGCTCTGGTTCCACTTTGCTTTCGTTAAGACATTTAAGTATAAATGTACAAAAGGGAAATGGAGATGTTTTTGTGAATCTTTGTACCTTGAGTTTTTACAAAAGTGCAAGACAAGGATGGATTGGTGCAGTTATGCAGGGCATTGATACGGGCACTCTGCTAAATGTTCATCACAGAGATTAATGTGGAGGTGGAAACTGTCTTTGTGGTCTTTTCTTTTTCTTCAAATAGCGGTCTGTAAGGCTGACCTGAAAGTTTTAAGTCTAAACATTTTGTGTCCAGGATGTGTAGGGTTTGCAGAGATGTTAGCCCCTTTCCTTATACTAAACCAGATAGTTCATGACCAGCAGTGGATTAGCCAATAGACTTCCTGCCTGCATGCAGACTCATCATTGTCCTGGATCAGACCAATGACACGGTTGTCCTCTGCAAACTTCAGGAGTTTTAAGGTATGCTGAGGTGCAGTTATTTGTGTACCAAGAGAAGAAAAGTGGGGATAGAAGACAGCCCTGATAGGTGGAGGTCAGCACTGTTGAGCTGCGTGTGCTCCTGGTGGTGAATTTCAGGGTTGGTGGTGTTGAAGACAGAGCCATACTCTACAAACAAAATCCTAGCGTAGATCACTACTACTGTCAATAAAAAGGAAGGCACTAGAAGCTGCAAAAAAAAAAAGATCTGAGTGAAGAAGGGGGACAGTTGGTCAGTGTGGGGTTTAAGGCATGAGGGAGAGAGATTGTCAGGTTCTTGAGCAGCCCTGCTCTTCTAACACTTCAAAAGAGTCCATTTGCATCTTCTTCAGAGATCTTTAATCTAAGATTTTATGTCAGAGTGTGATGTGGACTAGTTGGTGGGAGTTGTGAATGTCTGCTTTTCAAACCTGCAAGTAGACGCTATTAAAGTCGACCGCCAGACGAGGAATCTGCTCAGGGTGGGGGGAATTCTGTAGGCAGTGATCCTTTCAAGCTAGCCCAAACTGCTGCTGGGAAGTTGTTTTTTGCTTATATTGCTATAGCTTCTCTTAGCTGCCCTGATCTCCTTGGTTAGTTTGTTACCCGGTCCCCACTGCTGTGCGCCTTTGCTTTGTTTTTACACACCTTCCTCAGGAGCAAACTTAATGGTTTATTTTTGTTTTATGTGCAAAAGGTCTTGTTCTGCACCTACAGGTCCTTACAAAAACAGTGTCATTAAAATATTTACTTGAACTAATGAAAAACTCCAATCTGTGCAATCAAAGCATCAAAGCAGGTCCTAAAACATCTTGTTGAGTGCTCAGTCAACTTCCGAACAGTCCAAACCACAGGCCTATTGGTTGGAATGAGATAAAGCAGACAGTGATCAGAAAGCCACCAAGCAGCCCAGGTGACAGTGCATTTTATAAAGTGTGTCAAAGTGGTCTAGTGTGTTTGTATCTCCGGTGGGATAATATGACGTCTGCATTTTGGAAGTTCATTGGAGAAGTTTGCACTTAAAAAAAAATCCCAAGAACAATGATGAGTCATGGTGTTTTTGTAATGGATAATGCTGGTGAAACAATTATTCAGCCAAACAGAGTTACGTTTTAAAAGGTTTATTGAAAGGGATGAATAGTGGCAGGTGATGCAGGCAAGCAGAACCAGACTTGACCAGATGCAGACTTGTGCAGTATGCAGACACAGGCAACTTTCAACAGAAGAGTCCAGCTGGCTGAGCACACGTGAACTGGTAGAGGCAGAGCACATCACAAAAGACAAGACGAGACGTTCTGGCAGGAATGAGTTGAGTGAGGAAGGGATATATAGACAGCAGGTGGATCTGATCAAGAGCAGAGTGGTGGCTGAAGAGTGGATGGAGCTGATAGGATGGTGGAAGAGAGGTTAAGGTTGAGTCAAGAAAAGTCCAGAAAAGCCCAAAACCATCAAACAAAAACCTAAATGTTGAGAGGTTTCTTTACCCCCACGTCCGTTTTCAGCTTAGGGAGATGTTTTTCAGCTTCTGATGTAGTGGGTTGTAAACACCGGCCAGAACGAACGAGGATAACTCCCTCGGTGAATAAAAAAGTTTACAGGCTGTAAAAAAATATATATAACATTGTTATACAATTATTTTACAACAAACAACTTCAGTGATATTCAAAGCAGGAATTATACATGAATTTGAATTTATAGTGGATAGTCTTTTGTCACATGGTGAGTTTGCATATACAGTCTGATGTATACATAGAGCTCTGCTAATTTTTTAATAATCAGGCCTTGGCGGATGACAGAAAAATCACACCATTTTTCATTTAACTTTATTTAAATAGGTTGGTTTTCCATCACAATGCCGGTTGAAAACACAAAAATATGAATTTTAATAGAATTGGTTTAGAAACATTTAAGAAGTTTGAAATAAGCGTCCTCGGAAGGCTGGACAAGATCAGGATTAAATGAAGAATGAGGAGTTCTGACATCTGTAGGGGGTTTGGAGTAGTGGCTGATCTTCCACATCAAAAGGCGACAATTGAGATTCTTCAGTGATCAGACCCGAATGTTTTTATGTTCATGTGACAAGTACTCGGTTTATTGTTTATAAAAAGGAAAAATGTATGTTCACTGAACATAACAAAAACACATGCTTACAACAGTCTTATTGTGATTCTTAACACAAAATCGTTTGACAGAAAACTGAAGGTTTTATGTGTTTTTGCAGCTGATTCATTTTTAGTACACACAGTGTATTAAAGATTTGTCATAGCGACATTAAATTTAATAGAAGAGTGCAACTACCATTTCTTTGTTTGTGTTACTTTTCAGTAGAAACAAACCCCATATTTGCTGTGATATTAACATCAATACAATTTGAAAATGTAATGTTGAAACGGCACATCTTGCTAGGCTCAATGGACACCAGAAAATGTTGCTATCTATTAACTATTTCAGTAGTTCCAACTTAAAAACTAGTAAAAAATCCACAGTGTTGATATTTTTGGGCACTGGTCACTTATATTATAGATGAAAGCAACATGCCTGAATTAACTGTAGGTTATATAAAACAGATTGATTGGGTCACATAGTAATATTTATGTACCATAAGGTGATCAAGCAATCAGTAAAGAAACATGATTAAATAAGGGGTAACGAACAAAACAATTTTGAGGCAGAGCTCAGCAGTGACCTAAAAAGATCAATGGTACAGAAATGGGATTACAAGATAAGGGCTCAAAGGGCAGACCGATTATACTTGGTGTAGTAGACCATATATCCCTTTCTGGTCAGGGAATGCCTTGGGATTGCCCAGAATGAGATGGAGAATGTCACTGGACAGAGGAATCTCTGGGTTCATCCTCCTGGACCAGCTGTACAGGAAATGATGGATGACCCAAAACTCTGACTCTCATGTTGATTCAGATTTTTTAGGATCTACAAGAACAACCCAGGAAGCATCAATGCTCGAGCCTATCAAAAACTGGATGCTGGAGTTTCAACTCAACATAGACATGGATGTTTCCGACAAAAAAGAAAAGAAGTGCCTGCTAGCAGGAAGGAAATGCCAACTAGAACAAGCTCAATGCCTTGTAAAGAAAAGGTCTAGGGTCAGACGAGGCAAAGCTAGAGCTATGAAGCAACAATGGCAAAAATAAATACTGGTGGATTGCACAAAATTGGCGTAATAATGAGGATGGAAGACTACCTCTAATCAATAGCCAGTCCACTGAGATTTGGGCACATGCTGTTGTTCCAACTTGACAATGATCCCAAGCATAAACCAGAACTGGTCTCGGACTGGATAAACCAGGCTGATGTGAAGCTTCTGGAATAGCCTATTCTCAGCCTTATATACATTTCTTTGGGAATGCTTAAAAAGTCAGGTAGGTGGCATAAAACCAATCATTTTAAATGAACTCCGCCTTTTCTAACAAGAATAGTTAGTCTGATATCCAGCATATTGCCAGCAGCTTGTTGATTTCTGCAAAAAGGAAATGGTTGAGGTCAAACCTGCTAAGACACATTTATCAAAATATTAGAAGTATTAGAGGGGATGTATGCATATTTTTGTGCAATTAAGAAACAACCACAACAAATTTAAAAAAATGTATCTACTTATTTTATTTAAAATTCATTAAAGCTGTTTGCAACTACACTACTAACCCTCAAAAATAGTTAAACTGCTTTATTAAATGCATATGTTTGTGTAAACCTCTAACCAATACAGTAAATATGGCATATCTCTATATTTATGTTAAAGGATGGATAGATCTCAAA